>NW_028138896.1:0-177051 GCF_964270905.1 Leucopleurus acutus
GCTTTGTTTTTTGGATGTTTCAGGAAACACCATACACTTCTCCAGAGTGGCTGCTGGCAATTTACATCTCGCCCATCAGCATAACAAGGCTCCCAGTTCTCCATGGCCTGTCCTGCCTTTCTGGATTTTACACTTTTTTCAGATGGCCCTTTTGACCGGGGGGCAGTGAGACTTCATTGTAGTGCAGATTTCCTTTGCAAGCTTGCTTGGTTGGCCAAAAAGGGCGTATGCGTTTTTTCCTGAATATATTCAGGAGAAAACGCATATGCACTTCTTGGCCAACTGCATCATTGTGGACGTTCTGCCGCTTTTCCTATGCTTTAAATGCAATTCCAGTCTACCTCCTGAAATCGGTTTCCTGCAATTCTGCCCCGCTTTCAAGTCCTCTTGGCAGCCTTACTTCAGTATATTTTTGGACGATAGCTGTCATTTATAACTCTGCAGGTTTGTGAATTACAGTGTCCCTGAGCTCCTTTCTTCAACTCGCTTTCTTGTGAGCTGGCCGCAACACCGCAGGATTGCTTCAGGCCCTAATCTGGTTCCGACACGGCACGCTGAGCCTTTGGTTAATTCCTCTTCCTGGTGGGAAATGAGAGTTAAATTTGCCCGTCCAGACACCTCCACCTAGTCTCTCATTGGTTCTCCTATTCCTGTTCATCTTCCGCAGAAATTGCAAACTGGGCCAAACAGGAGGTTAAAGGCACTGACTCTCCAAGTCGGGAGAGTGTTAGTAAAGCGTCTGGAATGTTGCACCCGAGTACCAGGGGACGAGACCTGAGACATATCGGAACACGTCTCCCGATCACACGGTTGATCATACTCTGGGTTCCACATGCATGTTTTAGCTGAAGGCAGAATCCCTTAAACCTGGAGAGTTGAGACCTGTGGAATGGGTACCATGCAATATGACTTCAAAGGGTCTTCATTTGCTCACCGAACCTTTCCAATCCTATCACTGCTTCATTTATGCCCCTGTACACACGCTTGATTTTCTTTCAGAGACATAGCAATCCATAGGTTTTAAGATACTTACTAGTCAGGTACATTCTTAGGCGTTTAATATGGGGTGTTGAGTCCATTTCGTTGAGCAAGGAGTAGTTCTTGTCTATTCCATATTTGGCTTAAGGAACTTTATCTGTGCTCATTTCAATCTCTGGTTTGATGCAGCACCCCAACTCACCTTTCCCCTTAAGCAAGCATAAGTAGGTTTTCTAAATTTGAGACCCTGTTCTGTTTTGTAATACAGTTCCTGTGTAGCCAAGTTTACATTCCGTGTATTAGTGATATCTTATGATGTTTCTTTTTCTGTGTGACTTATTTCAGTTAGAATCATCATACCTGAATCCACTCATTATGCTGCTACGGGCCTGATGACATAGATTTCATTGCTGAGTGATATTGCATTGTACGTAAGTACCACAACTTCTTTATCCATTTTTCACTTTCTGCGATATTGAACTTGTACCGTAAACGAGGTTCTTGTAAACAGAGCTGTCCCAAACTTTGGGGTGGCTGTGTCTTTTTGATTTTAATTTCCCTAAGCTATAGGACCATAAGTGGAAGTGCCCTAGGCTCTGTTGCTTTGTTTTTTAGATGTTTCAGGAATCACCATACACTTCTCTGGAGTGGCTGTTGGCAATTTACATCCCGCCCATCAGCATAAGAAGGCTCCTAGTTCTCCTTGTCCTGTCCTGCCTTTCTGGATTTTACACTTTTTTCAGATGGCCCTTTTGACCGGGGGCAGTGAGACTTCATTGTAGTGTAGATTTCCTTTGCAAGCTTGCTTGGTTGGCCAAAAAGGGCGTACACGTTTTTTCCTGAATATACGCCCTTTTTGGCCAAGTGCATCATTGTCAACGTTCTGCCTCTTTTCCTATGCTTTACATGCAATTCCAGTCTACCTCCTGAAATCGGTTTCCTGCAATTATGCCCCGCTTTCAACTCCCTTTGGCAGCCTTCCTTCAATATATTTTTGGAAGATAGCTGTCATTTATAACTCTGCAGGTTTGTGAATTACAGTGCCCCTGAGCTCCTTTCTTCAACTCGCTTTCTTGTGAGCTGGCCGCAACACCGCAGGATTGCTTCTGGCCCTAGTGTGGTTACGGCATGGCATGCTGAGCCTTTGGTTAATTCCTCTTCCTGGTGGGAAATGAGAGTTAAATTTGCCCGTCCGGACACCTCCACCTAGTCTCTCATTGGTTCTCCCTATTCCTGTTCATTTTCCACAGAAATTGCAATCTGGGCCAAACAGGAGGTTAAAGGCACTGACTCTCCAAGTGGGGAGAGTGTTAGTAAAGCGTCTGGAATGTTGCACCCGAGTACCAGGGGACAAAAACTGAGACACATTTGAACACGTTTCCCGATCACATGGTGGATCACACACTGGGTTCCACATGCATGTTTTAGCTGAAGGAAGAATCCCTTAAACATGGAGAGTTGAGACCCATGGAATGGGTACCATGCAATATGACTTCAAAGGGTCTGCATTTGCTCACTGAACCTCACCAGTCCTATCACTGCTGCGTTTATGCCGCTGTACACACGCTTGATTCTCTTTCGGAGACATATAAATCCATAGGTTTTAAGATTCTTACTAGTCAGGTATATTCTTAGGCGTTTAATATGTGGTGTTGAGTCCACTTCGTTGAGCAAGGAGTAGCTCTTGTCTATTACATATTTGGCTGAGGAACGGTATATGTGCTAATTTCAATCTCTGGTTTTATGCAGCACCCCACCTCACCTTTCCCCTTAAGCAAGCATAAGTTGGTTTTCTACATTTGACACCGTGTTCTGTTTTGTAATTCAGTTCTTGTGTAGCCAAGTTTACATTCCATGTAGTAGTGATATCTTATGATGTTTCTTTTTCTGTGTGACTTATTTCACTTAGAATCATCGTACCTGAATCCACTCATTATGCTGCTACGTGCCTGATGACATAGATTTCATTGCTGAGTGATATTGCATTGTACGTAAGTACCACAACTTCTTTATCCATTTTTCGCTTTCTGTGATATTGAACTTGTACCGTAAACGAGGTTCTTGTAAACAGAGCCGTCCCAAACTTTGGGGTGGCTGTGTCTTTTTGATTTTAATTTCCCTAAGCTATAGGACCATAAGTGGAAGTGCCCTAGGCTCTGTTGCTTTGTTTTTTGGATGTTTCAGGAAACACCATACACTTCTCCAGCGTGGCTGCTGGCAATTTACATCCCGCCCATCAGCATAACAAGGCTCCCAGTTCTCCATGGCCTGTCCTGCCTTTCTGGATTTTACACTTTTATCATATGACCCTTTTGACCGGGGAGCAGTGAGACTTCATTGTAGTGCAGATTTCCTTTGCAAGCTTGCTTGGTTGGCCAAAAAGGGCGTATGCGTTTTTTCCTGAATATATTCAGGAAAAAACGCATACACACTTTTTGACCAAGTGCATCATTGTGGGCGTTCTGCCTCTTTTCCTATGCTTTACATGCAATTCCAGTCTACCTCCTGAAATCGGTTTCCTGCAATTCTGCCCCCCTTTCAACTCCTCTTTGCAGCCTTACTTCAATATATTTTTGGAAGATAGCTGTCATATATAACTCTGCAGTTTTGTGAATTACAGTGCCCCTGAGCTCCTTTCTTCAACTCGCTTTCTTGTGAGCTGGCCGCAACACCGCAGGATTGCTTCAGGTCGTAGTTTGGTTACGGCATGACATGCTGAGCCTTTGGTTAATTCCTCTTCCTGGTGGGAAATGAGAGTTAAATTTGCCCGTCCAGACACCTCCACCTAGTCTCTCATTTGTTCTCCCTATTCCTGTTCATTTTCCACAGAAATTGCAAACTGGGCCAAACAGGAGGTTAAAGGCACTGACTCTCCAAGTGGGGAGAGTGTTAGTAAAGCGTCTGGAATGTTGCACCCGAGTACCAGGGGACGAAAACTGAGACACATTTGAACACGTTTCCCGATCACACGGTGGATCATACTCTGGGTTCCACATGCATGTTTTAGCTGAAGGAAGAATCCCTTAAACCTGGAGAGTTGAGACCCATGGAATGGGTACCATGCAATATGACTTCAAAGGGTCTGCATTTGCTCACCGAACCACACCAATCCTATCACTGCTGCGTTTATGCCGCTGTACACACGCTTGATTCTCTTTCGGAGACATATAAATCCATAGGTTTTAAGATTCTTACTAGTCAGGTATATTCTTAGGCGTTTAATATGGGGTGTTGAGTCCACTTCATTGAGCAAGGCGTAGCTCTTGTCTATTACATATTTGGCTTATGGAACGGTATCTGTGCTATTTTCAATCTCTGGTTTTATGCAGCACCCCAACTCACCTTTCCCCTTAAGCAAGCATAAGTTGGTTTTCTACATTTGACACCCTGTTCTGTTTTGTAATTCCGTTCCTGTGTAGCCAAGTTTACATTCCGTGTAGTAGTGATATCTTATGATGTTTCTTTTTCTGTGTGACTTATTTCACTTAGAATCATCGTACCTGAATCCACTCATTATGCTGCTACGGGCCTGATGACCTAGATTTCATTGCTGAGTGATATTGCATTGTACGTAAGTACCACAACTTCTTTATCCATTTTTCGCTTTCTGTGATATTGAAGTTGTACGGTAAACGAGGTTCTTGTAAACAGAGCCTTCCCAAACATTGGGATGGCTGTGTCTTTTTGATTTTAATTTCCCTAAGCTATAGGACCATAAGTGGAAGTGCCCTAGGCTCTGTTGCTTTGTTTTTTCGATGTTTCAGGAACCACCATACACTTCTCCAGAGTGGCTGCTGGCAAGTTACATCCCGCCCATCAGCATAACAAGGCTCCCAGTTCTCCATGGCCTGTCCTGACTTTCTGGATTTTACACTTTTTTCAGATGGCCCTTTTGACCGGGGGGCAGTGAGACTTCATTGTAGTGCAGATTTCCTTTGCAAGCTTGCTTGGTTGGCCAAAAAGGGCGTATGCGTTTTTTCCTGAATATATGCAGTAAAAAACGCATACGCCCTTTTTGACCAAGTGCATCATTGTGGACGTTCTGCCTCTTTTCCTATGCTTTACATGCAATTCCAGTCTACCTCCTGAAATCGGTTTCCTGCAATTCTGCCCCGCTTTTAAGTCCTCTTGGCACCCTTACTTCAATATATTTTTGGAAGATAGCTGTCATTTATAACTCTGCAGGTTTGTGAATTACAGTGCCCCTGAGCTCCTTTCTTCAACTCGCTTTCTTGTGAGCTGGCCGCAACACCGCAGGATTGCTTCAGGCCCTAGTTTGGTTCCGGCACGGCATGTTGAGCCTTTGGTTAATTCCTCTTCCTGGTGGGAAATGAGAGTTAAATTTGCCCGTCCAGACACCTACACCTAGTCTCTCATTGGTTCTCCCTATTCCTGTTCATTTTCCACAGAAATTGCAAACTGGGCCAAACAGGAGGTTAAAGGCACCGACTCTCCAAGTGGTGAGAGTGTTAGTTAAGCGTCTGGAATGTTGAACCCGAGTACCAGGGGACGAAAACTGAGACACATTTGAACACGTTTCCCGATGACACCGTGGAACATACTCTGGGTTCCACATGCATGTTTTAGCTGAAGGAAGAATCCCTTAAACATGGAGAGTTGAGACCCATGGAATGGGTACCATGCAATATGACTTCAAAGGGTCTGCATTTGCTCACCGAACCTCACCAGTCCTATCACTGCTGCGTTTATGCCGCTGTACACACGCTTGATTCTCTTTCGGAGACATATAAATCCATAGGTTTTAAGATTCTTACTAGTCAGGTATATTCTTAGGCGTTTAATATGGGGTGTTGAGTCCACTTCGTTGAGCAAGGAGTAGCTCTTGTCTATTACATATTTGGATTATGGAACGGTATCTGTGCTAATTTCAATCTCTGGTTTTATGCAGCACCCCAACTCACCTTTCCCCTTAAGCAAGCATAAGTTGGTTTTCTACATTTGACACCCTGTTCTGTTTTGTAATTCAGTTCTTGTGTAGCCAAGTTTACATTCCGTGTATTAGTGATATCTTATGATGTTTCTTTTTCTGTGTGACTTATTTCACTTAGAATCATCGTACCTGAATCACTCATTATGCTGCTACGGGCCTGATGACATAGATTTCATTGCTGAGTGATATTGCATTGTACGTAAGTACCACCATTTCTTTATCCATTTTTCACTTTCTGTGATATTGAACTTGTACCGTAAACGAGGTTCTTGTAAACAGAGCCGGCCCAAACTTTGGGGTGGCTGTGTCTTTTTGATTTTAATTTCCCTAAGGTATAGGACCATAAGTGGAAGTGCCCTAGGCTCTGTTGCTTTGTTTTTTGGATGTTTCAGGAAACACCATACATTTCTCCAGAGTGGCTGCTGGCAATTTACATCCCGCCCATCAGCATAACAAGGCTCCCAGTTCTCCATGGCCTGTCCTGCCTTTCTGGATTTTACACTTTTTTCAGATGGCCCTTTTGACCGGGGGGCAGTGAGACTTCATTGTAGTGCAGATTTCCTTTGCAAGCTTGCTTGGTTGGCCAAAAAGGGCGTATGCGTTTTTGCCTGAATATATTCAGGAAAAAACGCATACGCCCTTTTTGACCAAGTGCATCATTGTGGACGTTCTGCCTCTTTTCCTATGCTTTACATGCAATTCCAGTCTACCTCCTGAAATCGGTTTCCTGCAATTCTGCCCCGCTTTCAACTCCTCTTGGCAGCCTTACTTCAATATATTTTTGGAAGATAGCTGTCATTTATAACTCTGCAGGTTTGTGAATTACAGTGCCCCTGAGCTCCTTTCTTCAACTCGCTTTCTTGTGAGCTGGCCGCAACACCGCAGGATTGCTTCTGGCCCTAGTGTGGTTCCGGCATGGCACGCTGAACCTTTGGTTAATTCCTCTTCCTGGTGGGAAATGAGAGTTAAATTTGCCCGTCCGGACACCTCCACCTAGTCTCTCATTGGTTCTCCCTATTCCTGTTCATGTTCCACAGAAATTGCAAACTGGGCCAAACAGGAGGTTAAAGGCACTGACTCTCCAAGTGGGGAGAGTGTTAGTAAAGCGTCTGGAATGTTGCACCCGATTACCAGGGGACGAAAACTGAGACACATTTGAACACGTTTCCCGATCACATGGTGGATCACACACTGGGTTCCACATGCATGTTTTAGCTGAAGGAAGAATCCCTTAAACATGGAGAGTTGAGACCCATGGAATGGGTACCATGCAATATGACTTCAAAGGGTCTGCATTTGCTCACCGAACCTCACCAATCCTATCACTGCTGCGTTTATGCCGCTGTACACACGCTTGATTCTCTTTCGGAGACATATAAATCCTTAGGTTTTAAGATTATTACTAGTCAGGTATACTCTTAGGCGTTTAATGTGGGGTGTTGAGTCCACTTCGTAGAGCAAGGAGTAGCTCTTGTCTATTACATATTTGGCTTATGGAACGGTATCTGTGCTAATTTCAATCTCTGGTTTTATGCAGCACCCCAACTCACCTTTCCACTTAAGCAAGCATAAGTTGGTTTTGTACATTTGACACCCTGTTCTATTTTTTAATTCAGTTCCTGTGTAGCCAAGTTTACATTCCGTGTAGTAGTGATATCTTATGATGTTTCTTTTTCTGTGTGACTTATTTCACTTAGAATCATCGTACCTGAATCCACTCATTATGTTGCTACGGGCCTGATGACATAGATTTCATTGCTGAGTGATATTGCATTGTACGTAAATACCACAACTTCTTTATCCATTTTTCACTTTCTGTGATGTTGAACTTGTACCGTAAACGAGGTTCTTGTAAACAGAGCCGTCCCAAACTTTGGGGTGGCTGTGTCTTTTTGATTTTAATTTCCCTAAGGTATAGGACCATAAGTGGAAGTGCCCTAGGCTCTGTTGCTTTGTTTTTTGGATGTTTCAGGAAACACCATACACTTCTCCAGAGTGGCTGCTGGCAATTTACATCCCGCCCATCAGCACAACAAGGCTCCCAGTTCTCCTTGGCCTGTCCTGACTTTCTGGATTTTACACTTTTTTCAGATGGCCCTTTTGACCGGGGGGCAGTGAGACTTCATTGTAGTGCAGATTTCCTTTGCAAGCTTGCTTGGTTGGCCAAAAAGGGCGTATGCGTTTTTTCCTGAATATATTCAGGAAAAAACGCATACGCCCTTTTTGGCCAAGTGCATCATTGTGGACGTTCTGCCTCTTTTCCTATGCTTTACATGCAATTCCAGTCTACCTCCTGAAATCGGTTTCCTGCAATTCTGCCCCGCTTTCAACTCCTCTTGGCAGCCTTCCTTCAATATATTTTTGGACGATAGCTGTCATTTATAAACTCTGCAGGTTTGTGAATTACAGTGCCCCTGAGCTCCTTTCTTCAACTCGCTTTCTTGTGAGCTGGCCGCAACACCGCAGGATTGCTTCAGGCCCTAGTTTTGTTCTGGCATGGCATGTTGAGCATTTGGTTAATTCCTCTTCCTGGTGGGAAATGAGAGTTAAATTTGCCCGTTCAGACACCTCCACCTAGTCCCTCATTGGTTCTCCGTATTCCTGTTCATTTTCCACAGAAATTGCAATCTGGGCCAAACAGGAGGTTAAAGGCACTGACTCTCCAAGTGGGGAGAGTGTTAGTAAAGCGTCTGGAATGTTGCACCCGAGTACCAGGGAACGAAAACTGAGACACATTTGAACACGTTTCCCGATCACACGGTGGATCATACTCTGGGTTCCACATGCATGTTTTAGCTGAAGGAAGAATCCCTTAAACCTGGAGAGTTGAGACCCATGGAATGGGTACCATGCAATATGACTTCAAAGAGTCTGCATTTGCTCACCGAACCTCACCAATCCTATCACTGCTGCGTATATGCCACTGTACACACGCTTGATTCTCTTTCGGAGACATATAAATCCATAGGTTTTAAGATTCTTACTAGTGAGGTAGATTCTTAGCCGTTTAATATGGTGTGTTGAGTCCACTTCGTTGAGCAAGGAGTAGCTCTTGTCTATTACATATTTGGATTATGGAACGGTATCTGTGCTAATTTCAATCTCTGGTTTTATGCCGCACCCCAAGTCAACTTTCCCCTTAAGCAAGCATAAGTTGGTTTTCTACATTTGACACCCTGTTCTGTTTTGTAATTCAGTTCCTGTGTAGCCAAGTTTACATTCCGTGTATTAGTGATATCTTATGATGTTTCTTTTTCTGTGTGACTTATTTCACTTACAATCATCGTACCTGAATCCACTCATTATGCTGCTACGGGCCTGATGACATAGATTTCATTGCTGAGTGATATTGCATTGTACGTAAGTACCACAACTTCTTTATCCATTTTTCGCTTTCTGTGATATTGAACTTGTACCGTAAACGAGGTTCTTGTAAACAGAGCCGGCCCAAACATTGGGGTGGCTGTGTCTTTTTGATTTTAATTTCCCTAAGCTATAGGACCATAAGTGGAAGTGCCTTAGGCTCTGTTGCTTTGTTTTTTTGATGTTTCAGGAAACACCATACACTTCTCCAGAGTGGCTGTTGGCAATTTACATGCCACCCATCAGCATAACAAGGCTCCCAGTTCTCCATGGCCTGTCCTGCCTTTCTGGATTTTACACTTTTTTCAGATAGCCCTTTTGACCAGGGGGCAGTGAGACTTCATTGTAGTGCAGATTTCCTTTGCAAGCTTGCTTGGTTGGCCAAAAAGGGCGTATGCGTTTTTTAATGAATATATTCAGGAAAAAAAGGCATATGCACTTTTTGGCCAAGTGCATCATTGTGGACGTTCTGCCTCTTTTCCTATGCTTTAAATGCAATTCCAGTCTACCTCCTGAAATCGGTTTCCTGCAATTCTGCCCCGCTTTCAAGTCCTCTTGGCAGCCTTACTTCAGTATATTTTTGGACGATAGCTGTCATTTATAACTCTGCAGGTTTGTGAATTACAGTGCCCCTGAGCTCCTTTCTTCAACTCGCTTTCTTGTGAGCTGGCCGCAACACCGCAGGATTGCTTCAGGCCCTAATCTGGTTCCGGCATGGCTCGCTGAGCCTTTGGTTAATTCCTCTTCCTGGTGGGAAATGAGAGTTAAATTTGCCCGTCCAGACACCTCCAGCTAGTCTCTCATTGGTTCTCCCTATTCCTGTTCATCTTCCTCAGAAATTGCAAATGGGCCAAACAGGAGGTTAAAGGCACTGACTCTCCACGTCGGGAGAGTGTTAGTAAAGCGTCTGGAATGTTGCACCCGAGTACCAGGGGACGAGAACTGAGACATATTGGAACATGTCTCCCGACCACACGGTTGATCATACTCTGGGTTCCATGTGCATGTTTTACCTGAAGGCAGAATCCCTTAAACCTGGAGAGTTGAGTCCCGTGGAATGGGTACCATGCAATATGACTTCAAAGGGTCTTCATTTGCTCACCAAACCTCTCCAATCCTATCACTGCTACGTTTATGCCCCTGTACACACGCTTGATTTTCTTTCAGACACATAGCAATCCATAGGTTTTAAGATACTTACTAGTCAGGTACATTCTTAGGCGTTTAATATGGGGTGTTGAGTCCATTTCGTTGAGCAAGGAGTAGTTCTTGTCTATTCCATATTTGGCTTAAGGAACTTTATCTGTGCTCATTTCAATCTCTGGTTTTATGCAGCACCCCAACTCACCTTTCCCCTTAAGCAAGCATAAGTTGGTTTTCTAAATTTGAGACCCTGTTCTGTTTTGTAATCCAGTTCCTGTGTAGCCAAGTTTACATCCCGTGTATTAGTGATATCTTATGATATTTCTTTTTCTGTGTGACTTATTTCAGTTAGAATCATCATACCTGAATCCACTCATTATGCTGCTACGGGCCTGATGACATAGATTTCATTGCTGAGTGATATTGCATTGTACGTAAGTACCACAACTTCTTTATCCATTTTTCACTTTCTGCGATATTGAACTTGTACCGTAAACGAGGTTCTTGTAAACAGAGCCGTCCCAAACTTTGGGGTGGCTGTGTCTTTTTGATTTTAATTTCCCTAAGCTATAGGACCATAAGTGGAAGTGCCCTAGGCTCTGTTGCTTTGTTTTTTAGATGTTTCAGGAAACACCATACACCTCTCCCGAGTGGCTCTTGGCAATTTACATCCCGCCCATCAGCATAACAAGGCTCCCAGTTCTCCATGGCCTGTCCTGCCTTTCTGGATTTTACACTTTTTTCAGATGGCCCTTTTGACCGGGGGGAAGTGAGACTTCATTGTAGTGCAGATTTCCTTTGCAAGCTTGCTTGGTTGGCCAAAAAGGGCGTATGTGTTTTTTCCTTTTTGGCCAAGTGCATCATTGTGGACGTTCTGCCTCTTTTCCTATGCTTTAAATGCAATTCCAGTCTACCTCCTGAAATCGGTTTCCTGCAATTCTGCCCCGCTTTCAAGTCCTCTTGGCAGCCTTACTTCAGTATATTTTTGGACGATAGCTGTCATTTATAACTCTGCAGGTTTGTGAATTACAGTGTCCCTGAGCTCCTTTCTTCAACTCGATTTCTTGTGAGCTGGCCGCAACACCGCAGGATTGCTTCAGGCCTTAATCTGGTTCCGACACGGCACGCTGAGCCTTTGGTTAATTCCTCTTCCTGGTGGGAAATGAGAGTTAAATTTGCCCGTCCAGACACCTCCAGCTAGTCTCTCATTGGTTCTCCCTATTCTTGTTCATCTTCCGCAGAAATTGCAAACTGGGCCAAACAGGAGGTTAAAGGCACTGACTCTCCAAGTCGGGAGAGTGTTAGTAAAGCGTCTGGAATGTTGCACCCGACTACCAGGAAACGAAAATTGAGACACATTTGAACACGTTTTCCGATCACACGGTGGATCATACTCTGGGTTCCACATGCATGTTTTAGCTGAAGGAAGAATCCCTTAAACAGGGAGAGTTGAGACCCATGGAATGGGTACCATGCAATATGACTTCAAAGGGTCTGCATTTGCTCACCGAACCTCAGCAATCCTATCACTGCTGCGTTTATGCCACTGTACACACGCTTGATTCTCTTTCGGAGACATATAAATCCATAGGTTTTAAGATTCTTACTAGTCAGGTAGATTCTTACTAGTCAGGTATATTCTTAGGCGTTTAATATGGGGTGTTGAGTCCACTTCGTTGAGCAAGGAGTAGCTCTTGTCTATTACATATTTGGCTTATGGAACGGTATCTGTGCTCATTTCAATCTCTGGTTTTATGCAGCACCCCAACTCACCCGTCCCCTTAAGCAAGCATATGTTGGTTTTCTACATTTGACACCCTGTTCTGTTTTGTAATTCAGTTCTTGTGTAGCCAAGTTTACATTCCGTGTATTAGTGATATCTTATGATGTTTCTTTTTCTGTGTGACTAATTTCACTTAGAATCATCGTACCTGAATCCACTCATTATGCTGCTACGGGCCTGATGACATAGATTTCATTGCTGAGTGATATTGCATTGTACATAAGTACCACAACTTCTTTATCCATTTTTCGCTTTCTGTGATATTGAACTTGTTCGGTAAACGAGGTTCTTGTAAACAGAGCCGTCCCAAACTTTGGGGTGGCTGTGTCTTTTTGATTTTAATTTCCCTAAGCTATAGGACCATAAGTGGAAGTGCCCTAGGCTCTGTTGCTTTGTTTTTTGGATGTTTCAGGAAACACCATACACTTCTCCAGAGTGGCTGCTGGCAATTTACATCTCGCCCATCAGCATAACAAGGCTCCCAGTTCTCCATGGCCTGTCCTGCCTTTCTGGATTTTACACTTTTTTCAGATGGCCCTTTTGACCGGGGGGCAGTGAGACTTCATTGTAGTGCAGATTTCCTTTGCAAGCTTGCTTGGTTGGCCAAAAAGGGCGTATGCGTTTTTTCCTGAATATATTCAGGAGAAAACGCATATGCACTTCTTGGCCAACTGCATCATTGTGGACGTTCTGCCGCTTTTCCTATGCTTTAAATGCAATTCCAGTCTACCTCCTGAAATCGGTTTCCTGCAATTCTGCCCCGCTTTCAAGTCCTCTTGGCAGCCTTACTTCAGTATATTTTTGGACGATAGCTGTCATTTATAACTCTGCAGGTTTGTGAATTACAGTGTCCCTGAGCTCCTTTCTTCAACTCGCTTTCTTGTGAGCTGGCCGCAACACCGCAGGATTGCTTCAGGCCCTAATCTGGTTCCGACACGGCACGCTGAGCCTTTGGTTAATTCCTCTTCCTGGTGGGAAATGAGAGTTAAATTTGCCCGTCCAGACACCTCCAGCTAGTCTCTCATTGGTTCTCCTATTCCTGTTCATCTTCCGCAGAAATTGCAAACTGGGCCAAACAGGAGGTTAAAGGCACTGACTCTCCAAGTCGGGAGAGTGTTAGTAAAGCGTCTGGAATGTTGCACCCGAGTACCAGGGGACGAGACCTGAGACATATCGGAACACGTCTCCCGATCACACGGTTGATCATACTCTGGGTTCCACATGCATGTTTTAGCTGAAGGCAGAATCCCTTAAACCTGGAGAGTTGAGACCTGTGGAATGGGTACCATGCAATATGACTTCAAAGGGTCTTCATTTGCTCACCGAACCTTTCCAATCCTATCACTGCTTCATTTATGCCCCTGTACACACGCTTGATTTTCTTTCAGAGACATAGCAATCCATAGGTTTTAAGATACTTACTAGTCAGGTACATTCTTAGGCGTTTAATATGGGGTGTTGAGTCCATTTCGTTGAGCAAGGAGTAGCTCTTGTCTATTCCATATTTGGCTTAAGGAACTTTATCTGTGCTCATTTCAATCTCTGGTTTGATGCAGCACCCCAACTCACCTTTCCCCTTAAGCAAGCATAAGTAGGTTTTCTAAATTTGAGACCCTGTTCTGTTTTGTAATACAGTTCCTGTGTAGCCAAGTTTACATTCCGTGTATTAGTGATATCTTATGATGTTTCTTTTTCTGTGTGACTTATTTCAGTTAGAATCATCATACCTGAATCCACTCATTATGCTGCTACGGGCCTGATGACATAGATTTCATTGCTGAGTGATATTGCATTGTACGTAAGTACCACAACTTCTTTATCCATTTTTCACTTTCTGCGATATTGAACTTGTACCGTAAACGAGGTTCTTGTAAACAGAGCTGTCCCAAACTTTGGGGTGGCTGTGTCTTTTTGATTTTAATTTCCCTAAGCTATAGGACCATAAGTGGAAGTGCCCTAGGCTCTGTTGCTTTGTTTTTTAGATGTTTCAGGAATCACCATACACTTCTCTGGAGTGGCTGTTGGCAATTTACATCCCGCCCATCAGCATAAGAAGGCTCCTAGTTCTCCTTGTCCTGTCCTGCCTTTCTGGATTTTACACTTTTTTCAGATGGCCCTTTTGACCGGGGGCAGTGAGACTTCATTGTAGTGTAGATTTCCTTTGCAAGCTTGCTTGGTTGGCCAAAAAGGGCGTACACGTTTTTTCCTGAATATACGCCCTTTTTGGCCAAGTGCATCATTGTCAACGTTCTGCCTCTTTTCCTATGCTTTACATGCAATTCCAGTCTACCTCCTGAAATCGGTTTCCTGCAATTATGCCCCGCTTTCAACTCCCTTTGGCAGCCTTCCTTCAATATATTTTTGGAAGATAGCTGTCATTTATAACTCTGCAGGTTTGTGAATTACAGTGCCCCTGAGCTCCTTTCTTCAACTCGCTTTCTTGTGAGCTGGCCGCAACACCGCAGGATTGCTTCTGGCCCTAGTGTGGTTACGGCATGGCATGCTGAGCCTTTGGTTAATTCCTCTTCCTGGTGGGAAATGAGAGTTACATTTGCCCGTCCGGACACCTCCACCTAGTCTCTCATTGGTTCTCCCTATTCCTGTTCATTTTCCACAGAAATTGCAATCTGGGCCAAACAGGAGGTTAAAGGCACTGACTCTCCAAGTGGGGAGAGTGTTAGTAAAGCGTCTGGAATGTTGCACCCGAGTACCAGGGGACAAAAACTGAGACACATTTGAACACGTTTCCCGATCACACGGTGGATCACACACTGGGTTCCACATGCATGTTTTAGCTGAAGGAAGAATCCCTTAAACATGGAGAGTTGAGACCCATGGAATGGGTACCATGCAATATGACTTCAAAGGGTCTGCATTTGCTCACTGAACCTCACCAGTCCTATCACTGCTGCGTTTATGCCGCTGTACACACGCTTGATTCTCTTTCGGAGACATATAAATCCATAGGTTTTAAGATTCTTACTAGTCAGGTATATTCTTAGGCGTTTAATATGTGGTGTTGAGTCCACTTCGTTGAGCAAGGAGTAGCTCTTGTCTATTACATATTTGGCTGAGGAACGGTATATGTGCTAATTTCAATCTCTGGTTTTATGCAGCACCCCACCTCACCTTTCCCCTTAAGCAAGCATAAGTTGGTTTTCTACATTTGACACCGTGTTCTGTTTTGTAATTCAGTTCTTGTGTAGCCAAGTTTACATTCCATGTAGTAGTGATATCTTATGATGTTTCTTTTTCTGTGTGACTTATTTCACTTAGAATCATCGTACCTGAATCCACTCATTATGCTGCTACGTGCCTGATGACATAGATTTCATTGCTGAGTGATATTGCATTGTACGTAAGTACCACAACTTCTTTATCCATTTTTCGCTTTCTGTGATATTGAACTTGTACCGTAAACGAGGTTCTTGTAAACAGAGCCGTCCCAAACTTTGGGGTGGCTGTGTCTTTTTGATTTTAATTTCCCTAAGCTATAGGACCATAAGTGGAAGTGCCCTAGGCTCTGTTGCTTTGTTTTTTGGATGTTTCAGGAAACACCATACACTTCTCCAGCGTGGCTGCTGGCAATTTACATCCCGCCCATCAGCATAACAAGGCTCCCAGTTCTCCATGGCCTGTCCTGCCTTTCTGGATTTTACACTTTTATCATATGACCCTTTTGACCGGGGAGCAGTGAGACTTCATTGTAGTGCAGATTTCCTTTGCAAGCTTGCTTGGTTGGCCAAAAAGGGCGTATGCGTTTTTTCCTGAATATATTCAGGAAAAAACGCATACACACTTTTTGACCAAGTGCATCATTGTGGGCGTTCTGCCTCTTTTCCTATGCTTTACATGCAATTCCAGTCTACCTCCTGAAATCGGTTTCCTGCAATTCTGCCCCCCTTTCAACTCCTCTTTGCAGCCTTACTTCAATATATTTTTGGAAGATAGCTGTCATATATAACTCTGCAGTTTTGTGAATTACAGTGCCCCTGAGCTCCTTTCTTCAACTCGCTTTCTTGTGAGCTGGCCGCAACACCGCAGGATTGCTTCAGGTCGTAGTTTGGTTACGGCATGACATGCTGAGCCTTTGGTTAATTCCTCTTCCTGGTGGGAAATGAGAGTTAAATTTGCCCGTCCAGACACCTCCACCTAGTCTCTCATTTGTTCTCCCTATTCCTGTTCATTTTCCACAGAAATTGCAAACTGGGCCAAACAGGAGGTTAAAGGCACTGACTCTCCAAGTGGGGAGAGTGTTAGTAAAGCGTCTGGAATGTTGCACCCGAGTACCAGGGGACGAAAACTGAGACACATTTGAACACGTTTCCCGATCACACGGTGGATCATACTCTGGGTTCCACATGCATGTTTTAGCTGAAGGAAGAATCCCTTAAACCTGGAGAGTTGAGACCCATGGAATGGGTACCATGCAATATGACTTCAAAGGGTCTGCATTTGCTCACCGAACCACACCAATCCTATCACTGCTGCGTTTATGCCGCTGTACACACGCTTGATTCTCTTTCGGAGACATATAAATCCATAGGTTTTAAGATTCTTACTAGTCAGGTATATTCTTAGGCGTTTAATATGGGGTGTTGAGTCCACTTCATTGAGCAAGGCGTAGCTCTTGTCTATTACATATTTGGCTTATGGAACGGTATCTGTGCTATTTTCAATCTCTGGTTTTATGCAGCACCCCAACTCACCTTTCCCCTTAAGCAAGCATAAGTTGGTTTTCTACATTTGACACCCTGTTCTGTTTTGTAATTCCGTTCCTGTGTAGCCAAGTTTACATTCCGTGTAGTAGTGATATCTTATGATGTTTCTTTTTCTGTGTGACTTATTTCACTTAGAATCATCGTACCTGAATCCACTCATTATGCTGCTACGGGCCTGATGACCTAGATTTCATTGCTGAGTGATATTGCATTGTACGTAAGTACCACAACTTCTTTATCCATTTTTCGCTTTCTGTGATATTGAAGTTGTACGGTAAACGAGGTTCTTGTAAACAGAGCCTTCCCAAACATTGGGATGGCTGTGTCTTTTTGATTTTAATTTCCCTAAGCTATAGGACCATAAGTGGAAGTGCCCTAGGCTCTGTTGCTTTGTTTTTTCGATGTTTCAGGAAACACCATACACTTCTCCAGAGTGGCTGCTGGCAAGTTACATCCCGCCCATCAGCATAACAAGGCTCCCAGTTCTCCATGGCCTGTCCTGACTTTCTGGATTTTACACTTTTTTCAGATGGCCCTTTTGACCGGGGTGCAGTGAGACTTCATTGTAGTGCAGATTTCCTTTGCAAGCTTGCTTGGTTGGCCAAAAAGGGCGTATGCGTTTTTTCCTGAATATATGCAGTAAAAAACGCATACGCCCTTTTTGACCAAGTGCATCATTGTGGACGTTCTGCCTCTTTTCCTATGCTTTACATGCAATTCCAGTCTACCTCCTGAAATCGGTTTCCTGCAATTCTGCCCCGCTTTTAAGTCCTCTTGGCACCCTTACTTCAATATATTTTTGGAAGATAGCTGTCATTTATAACTCTGCAGGTTTGTGAATTACAGTGCCCCTGAGCTCCTTTCTTCAACTCGCTTTCTTGTGAGCTGGCCGCAACACCGCAGGATTGCTTCAGGCCCTAGTTTGGTTCCGGCACGGCATGTTGAGCCTTTGGTTAATTCCTCTTCCTGGTGGGAAATGAGAGTTAAATTTGCCCGTCCAGACACCTACACCTAGTCTCTCATTGGTTCTCCCTATTCCTGTTCATTTTCCACAGAAATTGCAAACTGGGCCAAACAGGAGGTTAAAGGCACCGACTCTCCAAGTGGTGAGAGTGTTAGTTAAGCGTCTGGAATGTTGAACCCGAGTACCAGGGGACGAAAACTGAGACACATTTGAACACGTTTCCCGATGACACCGTGGAACATACTCTGGGTTCCACATGCATGTTTTAGCTGAAGGAAGAATCCCTTAAACATGGAGAGTTGAGACCCATGGAATGGGTACCATGCAATATGACTTCAAAGGGTCTGCATTTGCTCACCGAACCTCACCAGTCCTATCACTGCTGCGTTTATGCCGCTGTACACACGCTTGATTCTCTTTCGGAGACATATAAATCCATAGGTTTTAAGATTCTTACTAGTCAGGTATATTCTTAGGCGTTTAATATGGGGTGTTGAGTCCACTTCGTTGAGCAAGGAGTAGCTCTTGTCTATTACATATTTGGATTATGGAACGGTATCTGTGCTAATTTCAATCTCTGGTTTTATGCAGCACCCCAACTCACCTTTCCCCTTAAGCAAGCATAAGTTGGTTTTCTACATTTGACACCCTGTTCTGTTTTGTAATTCAGTTCTTGTGTAGCCAAGTTTACATTCCGTGTATTAGTGATATCTTATGATGTTTCTTTTTCTGTGTGACTTATTTCACTTAGAATCATCGTACCTGAATCACTCATTATGCTGCTACGGGCCTGATGACATAGATTTCATTGCTGAGTGATATTGCATTGTACGTAAGTACCACCATTTCTTTATCCATTTTTCACTTTCTGTGATATTGAACTTGTACCGTAAACGAGGTTCTTGTAAACAGAGCCGGCCCAAACTTTGGGGTGGCTGTGTCTTTTTGATTTTAATTTCCCTAAGGTATAGGACCATAAGTGGAAGTGCCCTAGGCTCTGTTGCTTTGTTTTTTGGATGTTTCAGGAAACACCATACATTTCTCCAGAGTGGCTGCTGGCAATTTACATCCCGCCCATCAGCATAACAAGGCTCCCAGTTCTCCATGGCCTGTCCTGCCTTTCTGGATTTTACACTTTTTTCAGATGGCCCTTTTGACCGGGGGGCAGTGAGACTTCATTGTAGTGCAGATTTCCTTTGCAAGCTTGCTTGGTTGGCCAAAAAGGGCGTATGCGTTTTTGCCTGAATATATTCAGGAAAAAACGCATACGCCCTTTTTGACCAAGTGCATCATTGTGGACGTTCTGCCTCTTTTCCTATGCTTTACATGCAATTCCAGTCTACCTCCTGAAATCGGTTTCCTGCAATTCTGCCCCGCTTTCAACTCCTCTTGGCAGCCTTACTTCAATATATTTTTGGAAGATAGCTGTCATTTATAACTCTGCAGGTTTGTGAATTACAGTGCCCCTGAGCTCCTTTCTTCAACTCGCTTTCTTGTGAGCTGGCCGCAACACCGCAGGATTGCTTCTGGCCCTAGTGTGGTTCCGGCATGGCACGCTGAACCTTTGGTTAATTCCTCTTCCTGGTGGGAAATGAGAGTTAAATTTGCCCGTCCGGACACCTCCACCTAGTCTCTCATTGGTTCTCCCTATTCCTGTTCATGTTCCACAGAAATTGCAAACTGGGCCAAACAGGAGGTTAAAGGCACTGACTCTCCAAGTGGGGAGAGTGTTAGTAAAGCGTCTGGAATGTTGCACCCGATTACCAGGGGACGAAAACTGAGACACATTTGAACACGTTTCCCGATCACATGGTGGATCACACACTGGGTTCCACATGCATGTTTTAGCTGAAGGAAGAATCCCTTAAACATGGAGAGTTGAGACCCATGGAATGGGTACCATGCAATATGACTTCAAAGGGTCTGCATTTGCTCACCGAACCTCACCAATCCTATCACTGCTGCGTTTATGCCGCTGTACACACGCTTGATTCTCTTTCGGAGACATATAAATCCTTAGGTTTTAAGATTATTACTAGTCAGGTATACTCTTAGGCGTTTAATGTGGGGTGTTGAGTCCACTTCGTAGAGCAAGGAGTAGCTCTTGTCTATTACATATTTGGCTTATGGAACGGTATCTGTGCTAATTTCAATCTCTGGTTTTATGCAGCACCCCAACTCACCTTTCCACTTAAGCAAGCATAAGTTGGTTTTGTACATTTGACACCCTGTTCTATTTTTTAATTCAGTTCCTGTGTAGCCAAGTTTACATTCCGTGTAGTAGTGATATCTTATGATGTTTCTTTTTCTGTGTGACTTATTTCACTTAGAATCATCGTACCTGAATCCACTCATTATGTTGCTACGGGCCTGATGACATAGATTTCATTGCTGAGTGATATTGCATTGTACGTAAATACCACAACTTCTTTATCCATTTTTCACTTTCTGTGATGTTGAACTTGTACCGTAAACGAGGTTCTTGTAAACAGAGCCGTCCCAAACTTTGGGGTGGCTGTGTCTTTTTGATTTTAATTTCCCTAAGGTATAGGACCATAAGTGGAAGTGCCCTAGGCTCTGTTGCTTTGTTTTTTGGATGTTTCAGGAAACACCATACACTTCTCCAGAGTGGCTGCTGGCAATTTACATCCCGCCCATCAGCACAACAAGGCTCCCAGTTCTCCTTGGCCTGTCCTGACTTTCTGGATTTTACACTTTTTTCAGATGGCCCTTTTGACCGGGGGGCAGTGAGACTTCATTGTAGTGCAGATTTCCTTTGCAAGCTTGCTTGGTTGGCCAAAAAGGGCGTATGCGTTTTTTCCTGAATATATTCAGGAAAAAACGCATACGCCCTTTTTGGCCAAGTGCATCATTGTGGACGTTCTGCCTCTTTTCCTATGCTTTACATGCAATTCCAGTCTACCTCCTGAAATCGGTTTCCTGCAATTCTGCCCCGCTTTCAACTCCTCTTGGCAGCCTTCCTTCAATATATTTTTGGACGATAGCTGTCATTTATAAACTCTGCAGGTTTGTGAATTACAGTGCCCCTGAGCTCCTTTCTTCAACTCGCTTTCTTGTGAGCTGGCCGCAACACCGCAGGATTGCTTCAGGCCCTAGTTTTGTTCTGGCATGGCATGTTGAGCATTTGGTTAATTCCTCTTCCTGGTGGGAAATGAGAGTTAAATTTGCCCGTTCAGACACCTCCACCTAGTCCCTCATTGGTTCTCCGTATTCCTGTTCATTTTCCACAGAAATTGCAATCTGGGCCAAACAGGAGGTTAAAGGCACTGACTCTCCAAGTGGGGAGAGTGTTAGTAAAGCGTCTGGAATGTTGCACCCGAGTACCAGGGAACGAAAACTGAGACACATTTGAACACGTTTCCCGATCACACGGTGGATCATACTCTGGGTTCCACATGCATGTTTTAGCTGAAGGAAGAATCCCTTAAACCTGGAGAGTTGAGACCCATGGAATGGGTACCATGCAATATGACTTCAAAGAGTCTGCATTTGCTCACCGAACCTCACCAATCCTATCACTGCTGCGTATATGCCACTGTACACACGCTTGATTCTCTTTCGGAGACATATAAATCCATAGGTTTTAAGATTCTTACTAGTGAGGTAGATTCTTAGCCGTTTAATATGGGGTGTTGAGTCCACTTCGTTGAGCAAGGAGTAGCTCTTGTCTATTACATATTTGGATTATGGAACGGTATCTGTGCTAATTTCAATCTCTGGTTTTATGCCGCACCCCAAGTCAACTTTCCCCTTAAGCAAGCATAAGTTGGTTTTCTACATTTGACACCCTGTTCTGTTTTGTAATTCAGTTCCTGTGTAGCCAAGTTTACATTCCGTGTATTAGTGATATCTTATGATGTTTCTTTTTCTGTGTGACTTATTTCACTTACAATCATCGTACCTGAATCCACTCATTATGCTGCTACGGGCCTGATGACATAGATTTCATTGCTGAGTGATATTGCATTGTACGTAAGTACCACAACTTCTTTATCCATTTTTCGCTTTCTGTGATATTGAACTTGTACCGTAAACGAGGTTCTTGTAAACAGAGCCGGCCCAAACATTGGGGTGGCTGTGTCTTTTTGATTTTAATTTCCCTAAGCTATAGGACCATAAGTGGAAGTGCCTTAGGCTCTGTTGCTTTGTTTTTTTGATGTTTCAGGAAACACCATACACTTCTCCAGAGTGGCTGTTGGCAATTTACATGCCACCCATCAGCATAACAAGGCTCCCAGTTCTCCATGGCCTGTCCTGCCTTTCTGGATTTTACACTTTTTTCAGATAGCCCTTTTGACCAGGGGGCAGTGAGACTTCATTGTAGTGCAGATTTCCTTTGCAAGCTTGCTTGGTTGGCCAAAAAGGGCGTATGCGTTTTTTAATGAATATATTCAGGAAAAAAAGGCATATGCACTTTTTGGCCAAGTGCATCATTGTGGACGTTCTGCCTCTTTTCCTATGCTTTAAATGCAATTCCAGTCTACCTCCTGAAATCGGTTTCCTGCAATTCTGCCCCGCTTTCAAGTCCTCTTGGCAGCCTTACTTCAGTATATTTTTGGACGATAGCTGTCATTTATAACTCTGCAGGTTTGTGAATTACAGTGCCCCTGAGCTCCTTTCTTCAACTCGCTTTCTTGTGAGCTGGCCGCAACACCGCAGGATTGCTTCAGGCCCTAATCTGGTTCCGGCATGGCTCGCTGAGCCTTTGGTTAATTCCTCTTCCTGGTGGGAAATGAGAGTTAAATTTGCCCGTCCAGACACCTCCAGCTAGTCTCTCATTGGTTCTCCCTATTCCTGTTCATCTTCCTCAGAAATTGCAAATGGGCCAAACAGGAGGTTAAAGGCACTGACTCTCCACCTCGGGAGAGTGTTAGTAAAGCGTCTGGAATGTTGCACCCGAGTACCAGGGGACGAGAACTGAGACATATTGGAACATGTCTCCCGACCACACGGTTGATCATACTCTGGGTTCCATGTGCATGTTTTACCTGAAGGCAGAATCCCTTAAACCTGGAGAGTTGAGTCCCGTGGAATGGGTACCATGCAATATGACTTCAAAGGGTCTTCATTTGCTCACCAAACCTCTCCAATCCTATCACTGCTACGTTTATGCCCCTGTACACACGCTTGATTTTCTTTCAGACACATAGCAATCCATAGGTTTTAAGATACTTACTAGTCAGGTACATTCTTAGGCGTTTAATATGGGGTGTTGAGTCCATTTCGTTGAGCAAGGAGTAGTTCTTGTCTATTCCATATTTGGCTTAAGGAACTTTATCTGTGCTCATTTCAATCTCTGGTTTTATGCAGCACCCCAACTCACCTTTCCCCTTAAGCAAGCATAAGTTGGTTTTCTAAATTTGAGACCCTGTTCTGTTTTGTAATCCAGTTCCTGTGTAGCCAAGTTTACATCCCGTGTATTAGTGATATCTTATGATATTTCTTTTTCTGTGTGACTTATTTCAGTTAGAATCATCATACCTGAATCCACTCATTATGCTGCTACGGGCCTGATGACATAGATTTCATTGCTGAGTGATATTGCATTGTACGTAAGTACCACAACTTCTTTATCCATTTTTCACTTTCTGCGATATTGAACTTGTACCGTAAACGAGGTTCTTGTAAACAGAGCCGTCCCAAACTTTGGGGTGGCTGTGTCTTTTTGATTTTAATTTCCCTAAGCTATAGGACCATAAGTGGAAGTGCCCTAGGCTCTGTTGCTTTGTTTTTTAGATGTTTCAGGAAACACCATACACCTCTCCCGAGTGGCTCTTGGCAATTTACATCCCGCCCATCAGCATAACAAGGCTCCCAGTTCTCCATGGCCTGTCCTGCCTTTCTGGATTTTACACTTTTTTCAGATGGCCCTTTTGACCGGGGGGAAGTGAGACTTCATTGTAGTGCAGATTTCCTTTGCAAGCTTGCTTGGTTGGCCAAAAAGGGCGTATGTGTTTTTTCCTTTTTGGCCAAGTGCATCATTGTGGACGTTCTGCCTCTTTTCCTATGCTTTAAATGCAATTCCAGTCTACCTCCTGAAATCGGTTTCCTGCAATTCTGCCCCGCTTTCAAGTCCTCTTGGCAGCCTTACTTCAGTATATTTTTGGACGATAGCTGTCATTTATAACTCTGCAGGTTTGTGAATTACAGTGTCCCTGAGCTCCTTTCTTCAACTCGATTTCTTGTGAGCTGGCCGCAACACCGCAGGATTGCTTCAGGCCCTAATCTGGTTCCGACACGGCACGCTGAGCCTTTGGTTAATTCCTCTTCCTGGTGGGAAATGAGAGTTAAATTTGCCCGTCCAGACACCTCCAGCTAGTCTCTCATTGGTTCTCCCTATTCTTGTTCATCTTCCGCAGAAATTGCAAACTGGGCCAAACAGGAGGTTAAAGGCACTGACTCTCCAAGTCGGGAGAGTGTTAGTAAAGCGTCTGGAATGTTGCACCCGACTACCAGGAAACGAAAATTGAGACACATTTGAACACGTTTTCCGATCACACGGTGGATCATACTCTGGGTTCCACATGCATGTTTTAGCTGAAGGAAGAATCCCTTAAACAGGGAGAGTTGAGACCCATGGAATGGGTACCATGCAATATGACTTCAAAGGGTCTGCATTTGCTCACCGAACCTCAGCAATCCTATCACTGCTGCGTTTATGCCACTTTACACACGCTTGATTCTCTTTCGGAGACATATAAATCCATAGGTTTTAAGATTCTTACTAGTCAGGTAGATTCTTACTAGTCAGGTATATTCTTAGGCGTTTAATATGGGGTGTTGAGTCCACTTCGTTGAGCAAGGAGTAGCTCTTGTCTATTACATATTTGGCTTATGGAACGGTATCTGTGCTCATTTCAATCTCTGGTTTTATGCAGCACCCCAACTCACCCGTCCCCTTAAGCAAGCATAAGTTGGTTTTGTACATTTGACACCCTGTTCTGTTTTGTAATTCAGTTCTTGTGTAGCCAAGTTTACATTCCGTGTATTAGTGATATCT
Source organism: Leucopleurus acutus (assembly GCF_964270905.1). Classification (NCBI taxonomy): domain Eukaryota; kingdom Metazoa; phylum Chordata; class Mammalia; order Artiodactyla; family Delphinidae; genus Leucopleurus; species Leucopleurus acutus. The sequence continues at coordinate 24,925 of NW_028138896.1, forward strand.
TATGATGTTTCTTTTTCTGTGTGACTAATTTCACTTAGAATCATCGTACCTGAATCCACTCATTATGCTGCTACGGGCCTGATGACATAGATTTCATTGCTGAGTGATATTGCATTGTACATAAGTACCACAACTTCTTTATCCATTTTTCGCTTTCTGTGATATTGAACTTGTTCGGTAAACGAGGTTCTTGTAAACAGAGCCGTCCCAAACTTTGGGGTGGCTGTGTCTTTTTGATTTTAATTTCCCTAAGCTATAGGACCATAAGTGGAAGTGCCCTAGGCTCTGTTGCTTTGTTTTTTGGATGTTTCAGGAAACACCATACACTTCTCCAGAGTGGCTGCTGGCAATTTACATCTCGCCCATCAGCATAACAAGGCTCCCAGTTCTCCATGGCCTGTCCTGCCTTTCTGGATTTTACACTTTTTTCAGATGGCCCTTTTGACCGGGGGGCAGTGAGACTTCATTGTAGTGCAGATTTCCTTTGCAAGCTTGCTTGGTTGGCCAAAAAGGGCATATGCGTTTTTTCCTGAATATATTCAGGAAAAAACGCATACGCCCTTTTTGGCCAAGTGCATCATTGTGGACGTTCTGCCTCTTTTCCTATGCTTTACATGCAATTCCAGTGTACCTCCAGAAATCGGTTTCCTGCAATTCTGCCCCGCTTTCAACTCCTCTTGGCAGCCTTACTTCAATATATATTTGGAAGATAGCTGTCATTTATAACTCTGCAGGTTTGTGAATTACAGTGCCCCTGAGCTCCTTTCTTCAACTCGCTTTCTTGTGAGCTGGCCGCAACACCGCAGGATTGCTTCTGGTCCTAGTGTGGTTCCGGCATGGCACGCTGAGCCTTTGGTTAATTCCTCTTCCTGGTGGGAAATGAGAGTTAAATTTGCCCGTCTGGACACCTCCACCTAGTCTCTCATTGGTTCTCCTTATTCCTGTTCATTTTCCACAGAAATTGCAAACTGGGCCAAACAGGAGGTTAAAGGCACTGACTCTCCAAGTGGGGAGAGTGTTAGTAAAGCGTCTGGAATGTTGCACCCAAGTACCAGGAAAAGAAAATTGAGACACATTTGAACACGTTTTCCGATCACACGGTGGATCATACTCTGGGTTCCACATGCATGTTTTAGCTGAAGGAAGAATCCCTTAAACAGGGAGAGTTGAGACCCATGGAATGGGTACCATGCAATATGATTTCAAAGGGTCTGCATTTGCTCACCGAACCTCAGCAATCCTATCACTGCTGCGTTTATGCCGCTGTACACACGCTTGATTCTCTTTCGGAGACATATAAATCCATAGGTTTTAAGATTCTTACTAGTCAGATATATTCTTAGGCGTTTAATATGGGGTGTTGAGTCCACTTCGTTGAGCAAGGAGTAGCTCTTGTCTATTACATATTTGGCTTATGGAACGGTATCTGTGCTCATTTCAATCTCTGGTTTTATGCAGCACCCCAACTCACCCGTCCCCTTAAGCAAGCATAAGTTGGTTTTCTACATTTGACACCCTGTTCTGTTTTGTAATTTAGTTCTTGTGTAGCCAAGTTTACATTCCGTGTATTAGTGATATCTTATGATGTTTCTTTTTCTGTGTGACTAATTTCACTTAGAATCATCGTACCTGAATCCACTCATTATGCTGCTACGGGCCTGATGACATAGATTTCATTGCTGAGTGATATTGCATTGTACGTAAGTACCACAATTTCTTTATCCACTTTTCGCTTTCTGTGATATTGAACTTGTACCGTAAACGAGGTTCTTGTAAACAGAGCCGTCCCAAACTTTGGGGTGGCTGTGTCTTTTTGATTTTAATTTCCCTAAGGTATAGGACCATAAGTGGAAGTGCCCTAGGCTCTGTTGCTTTGTTTTTTGGATGTTTCAGGAAACACCATACACTTCTCCAGAGTGGCTGCTGGCAATTTACATCCCGCCCATCAGCATAACTAGGCTCCCAGTTCTCCATGGCCTGTCCTGCCTTTCTGGATTTTACACTTTTTTCAGATGGCCCTTTTGACCGGGGGGCAGTGAGACTTCATTGTAGTGCAGATTTCCTTTGCAAGCTTGCTTGGTTGGCCAAAAAGGGCGTATGCGTTTTTTCCTGAATATATTCAGGAAAAAACGCATACGCCCTTTTTGGCCAAGTGCATCATTGTGGACGTTCTGCCTCTTTTCCTATGCTTTACATGCAATTCCAGTCTACCTCCTGAAATCGGTTTCCTGCAATTCTAGCCTGCTTTCAACTCCTCTTGGCATCCTAATTCAATATATTTTTGGAAGATAGCTGTCCTTTATAACTCTGCAGGTTTGTGAATTACAGTGCCCCTGAGCTCCTTTCTTCAACTCGCTTTCTTGTGAGCTGGCCGCAACACCGCAGGATTGCTTCAGGCCCTAGTTTGGTTCCGGCACGGCATGCTGAGCCTTTGGTTAATTCCTCTTCCGGGTGGGAAATGAGAGTTAAATTGGCCCGTCCGGACACCTCCACCTAATCTCTCATTGGTTCTCCCTATTCCTGTTCATCTTCCGCAGAAATTGCTAACTGGGCCAAACAGGAGGTTAAAGGCACTGACTCTCCAAGTGGGGAGAGTGTTAGTAAAGCGTCTGGAATGTTGCACCCGAGTACCAGGGGACGAAAACTGAGACACATTTGAACACGTTTTCCGACCACATGGTGGATCATACTCTGGGTTCCACATGCATGTTTTAGCTGAAGGAAGAATCCCTTAAACATGGAGAGTTGAGACCCATGGAATGGGTACCATGCAATATGACTTCAAAGGGTCTGCATTTGCTCACCGAACCTCACCAATCCTATCACTGCTGCGTTTATGCCGCTGTACACACGCTTGATTCTCTTTCGGAGACATATAAATCCATAGGTTTTAAGATTCTTACTAGTCAGGTAGATTCTTACTAGTCAGGTATATTCTTAGGCGTTTAATATGGGGTGTTGAGTCCACTTCGTTGAGCAAGGAGTAGCTCTTGTCTATTACATATTTGGCTTATGGAACTGTATCTGTGCTCATTTCAATCTCTGGTTTTATGCAGCACCCCAACTCACCCGTCCCCTTAAGCAAGCATAAGTTGGTTTTCTACATTTGACACCCTGTTCTGTTTTGTAATTCAGTTCTTGTGTAGCCAAGTTTACATTCCGTGTATTAGTGATATCTTATGATGTTTCTTTTTCTGTGTGACTAATTTCACTTAGAATCATCGTACCTGAATCCACTCATTATGCTGCTACGGGCCTGATGACATAGATTTCATTGCTGAGTGATATTGCATTGTACGTAAGTACCACAATTTCTTTATCCATTTTTCGCTTTCTGTGATATTGAACTTGTACCGTAAACGAGGTTCTTGTAAACAGAGCCGTCCCAAACTTTGGGGTGGCTGTGTCTTTTTGATTTTAATTTCCCTAAGCTATAGGACCATAAGTGGAAGTGCCCTAGGCTCTCTTGCTTTGTTTTTTGGATGTTTCAGGAAACACCATACACTTCTCCAGAGTGGCTGCTGGCAATTTACATCCCGCCCATCAGCATAACTAGGCTCCCAGTTCTCCATGGCCTGTCCTGCCTTTCTGGATTTTACACTTTTTTCACATGGCCCTTTTGACCAGGGGGCAGTGAGACTTCATTGTAGTGCAGGTTTCCTTTGCAAGCTTGCTTGGTTGGCCAAAAAGGGCGTATGCGTTTTTTCCTGAATATATTCAGGAAAAAACGCATACGCCCTTTTTGGCCAAGTGCAACATTGTGGACGTTCTGCCTCTTTTCCTATGCTTTACATGCAATTCCAGTCTACCTCCTGAAATCGGTTTCCTGCAATTCTGCCCTGCTTTCAACTCCTCTTGGCATCCTAATTCAATATATTTTTGGAAGATAGCTGTCATTTATAACTCTGCAGGTTTGTGAATTACAGTGCCCCTGAGCTCCTTTCTTCAACTCGCTTTCTTGTGAGCTGGCCGCAACACCGCAGGATTGCTTCTGGTCCTAGTGTGGTTCCGGCATGGCACGCTGAGCCTTTGGTTAATTCCTCTTCCTGGTGGGAAATGAGAGTTAAATTTGCCCGTCCAGACACCTCCACCTAGTCTCTCATTGGTTCTCCGTATTCCTGTTCATTTTCCACAGAAATTGCAATCTGGGCCAAACAGGAGGTTAAAGGCACTGACTCTCCAAGTGGGGAGAGTGTTAGTAAAGCGTCTGGAATGTTGCACCCGAGTACCAGGGAACGAAAACTGAGACACATTTGAACACGTTTCCCGATCACACGGTGGATCATACTCTGGGTTCCACATGCATGTTTTAGCTGAAGGAAGAATCCCTTAAACCTGGAGAGTTGAGACCCATGGAATGGGTACCATGCAATATGACTTCAAAGAGTCTGCATTTGCTCACCGAACCTCACCAATCCTATCACTGCTGCGTATATGCCACTGTACACACGCTTGATTCTCTTTCGGAGACATATAAATCCATAGGTTTTAAGATTCTTACTAGTGAGGTAGATTCTTAGCCGTTTAATATGGGGTGTTGAGTCCACTTCGTTGAGCAAGGAGTAGCTCTTGTCTATTACATATTTGGATTATGGAACGGTATCTGTGCTAATTTCAATCTCTGGTTTTATGCCGCACCCCAAGTCAACTTTCCCCTTAAGCAAGCATAAGTTGGTTTTCTACATTTGACACCCTGTTCTGTTTTGTAATTCAGTTCCTGTGTAGCCAAGTTTACATTCCGTGTATTAGTGATATCTTATGATGTTTCTTTTTCTGTGTGACTTATTTCACTTACAATCATCGTACCTGAATCCACTCATTATGCTGCTACGGGCCTGATGACATAGATTTCATTGCTGAGTGATATTGCATTGTACGTAAGTACCACAACTTCTTTATCCATTTTTCGCTTTCTGTGATATTGAACTTGTACCGTAAACGAGGTTCTTGTAAACAGAGCCGGCCCAAACATTGGGGTGGCTGTGTCTTTTTGATTTTAATTTCCCTAAGCTATAGGACCATAAGTGGAAGTGCCTTAGGCTCTGTTGCTTTGTTTTTTTGATGTTTCAGGAAACACCATACACTTCTCCAGAGTGGCTGTTGGCAATTTACATGCCACCCATCAGCATAACAAGGCTCCCAGTTCTCCATGGCCTGTCCTGCCTTTCTGGATTTTACACTTTTTTCAGATAGCCCTTTTGACCAGGGGGCAGTGAGACTTCATTGTAGTGCAGATTTCCTTTGCAAGCTTGCTTGGTTGGCCAAAAAGGGCGTATGCGTTTTTTAATGAATATATTCAGGAAAAAAAGGCATATGCACTTTTTGGCCAAGTGCATCATTGTGGACGTTCTGCCTCTTTTCCTATGCTTTAAATGCAATTCCAGTCTACCTCCTGAAATCGGTTTCCTGCAATTCTGCCCCGCTTTCAAGTCCTCTTGGCAGCCTTACTTCAGTATATTTTTGGACGATAGCTGTCATTTATAACTCTGCAGGTTTGTGAATTACAGTGCCCCTGAGCTCCTTTCTTCAACTCGCTTTCTTGTGAGCTGGCCGCAACACCGCAGGATTGCTTCAGGCCCTAATCTGGTTCCGGCATGGCTCGCTGAGCCTTTGGTTAATTCCTCTTCCTGGTGGGAAATGAGAGTTAAATTTGCCCGTCCAGACACCTCCAGCTAGTCTCTCATTGGTTCTCCCTATTCCTGTTCATCTTCCTCAGAAATTGCAAATGGGCCAAACAGGAGGTTAAAGGCACTGACTCTCCACCTCGGGAGAGTGTTAGTAAAGCGTCTGGAATGTTGCACCCGAGTACCAGGGGACGAGAACTGAGACATATTGGAACATGTCTCCCGACCACACGGTTGATCATACTCTGGGTTCCATGTGCATGTTTTACCTGAAGGCAGAATCCCTTAAACCTGGAGAGTTGAGTCCCGTGGAATGGGTACCATGCAATATGACTTCAAAGGGTCTTCATTTGCTCACCAAACCTCTCCAATCCTATCACTGCTACGTTTATGCCCCTGTACACACGCTTGATTTTCTTTCAGACACATAGCAATCCATAGGTTTTAAAATACTTACTAGTCAGGTACATTCTTAGGCGTTTAATATGGGGTGTTGAGTCCATTTCGTTGAGCAAGGAGTAGTTCTTGTCTATTCCATATTTGGCTTAAGGAACTTTATCTGTGCTCATTTCAATCTCTGGTTTTATGCAGCACCCCAACTCACCTTTCCCCTTAAGCAAGCATAAGTTGGTTTTCTAAATTTGAGACCCTGTTCTGTTTTGTAATCCAGTTCCTGTGTAGCCAAGTTTACATCCCGTGTATTAGTGATATCTTATGATATTTCTTTTTCTGTGTGACTTATTTCAGTTAGAATCATCATACCTGAATCCACTCATTATGCTGCTACGGGCCTGATGACATAGATTTCATTGCTGAGTGATATTGCATTGTACGTAAGTACCACAACTTCTTTATCCATTTTTCACTTTCTGCGATATTGAACTTGTACCGTAAACGAGGTTCTTGTAAACAGAGCCGTCCCAAACTTTGGGGTGGCTGTGTCTTTTTGATTTTAATTTCCCTAAGCTATAGGACCATAAGTGGAAGTGCCCTAGGCTCTGTTGCTTTGTTTTTTAGATGTTTCAGGAAACACCATACACCTCTCCCGAGTGGCTCTTGGCAATTTACATCCCGCCCATCAGCATAACAAGGCTCCCAGTTCTCCATGGCCTGTCCTGCCTTTCTGGATTTTACACTTTTTTCAGATGGCCCTTTTGACCGGGGGGAAGTGAGACTTCATTGTAGTGCAGATTTCCTTTGCAAGCTTGCTTGGTTGGCCAAAAAGGGCGTATGTGTTTTTTCCTTTTTGGCCAAGTGCATCATTGTGGACGTTCTGCCTCTTTTCCTATGCTTTAAATGCAATTCCAGTCTACCTCCTGAAATCGGTTTCCTGCAATTCTGCCCCGCTTTCAAGTCCTCTTGGCAGCCTTACTTCAGTATATTTTTGGACGATAGCTGTCATTTATAACTCTGCAGGTTTGTGAATTACAGTGTCCCTGAGCTCCTTTCTTCAACTCGATTTCTTGTGAGCTGGCCGCAACACCGCAGGATTGCTTCAGGCCCTAATCTGGTTCCGACACGGCACGCTGAGCCTTTGGTTAATTCCTCTTCCTGGTGGGAAATGAGAGTTAAATTTGCCCGTCCAGACACCTCCAGCTAGTCTCTCATTGGTTCTCCCTATTCTTGTTCATCTTCCGCAGAAATTGCAAACTGGGCCAAACAGGAGGTTAAAGGCACTGACTCTCCAAGTCGGGAGAGTGTTAGTAAAGCGTCTGGAATGTTGCACCCGACTACCAGGAAACGAAAATTGAGACACATTTGAACACGTTTTCCGATCACACGGTGGATCATACTCTGGGTTCCACATGCATGTTTTAGCTGAAGGAAGAATCCCTTAAACAGGGAGAGTTGAGACCCATGGAATGGGTACCATGCAATATGACTTCAAAGGGTCTGCATTTGCTCACCGAACCTCAGCAATCCTATCACTGCTGCGTTTATGCCACTTTACACACGCTTGATTCTCTTTCGGAGACATATAAATCCATAGGTTTTAAGATTCTTACTAGTCAGGTAGATTCTTACTAGTCAGGTATATTCTTAGGCGTTTAATATGGGGTGTTGAGTCCACTTCGTTGAGCAAGGAGTAGCTCTTGTCTATTACATATTTGGCTTATGGAACGGTATCTGTGCTCATTTCAATCTCTGGTTTTATGCAGCACCCCAACTCACCCGTCCCCTTAAGCAAGCATAAGTTGGTTTTCTACATTTGACACCCTGTTCTGTTTTGTAATTCAGTTCTTGTGTAGCCAAGTTTACATTCCGTGTATTAGTGATATCTTATGATGTTTCTTTTTCTGTGTGACTAATTTCACTTAGAATCATCGTACCTGAATCCACTCATTATGCTGCTACGGGCCTGATGACATAGATTTCATTGCTGAGTGATATTGCATTGTACATAAGTACCACAACTTCTTTATCCATTTTTCGCTTTCTGTGATATTGAACTTGTTCGGTAAACGAGGTTCTTGTAAACAGAGCCGTCCCAAACTTTGGGGTGGCTGTGTCTTTTTGATTTTAATTTCCCTAAGCTATAGGACCATAAGTGGAAGTGCCCTAGGCTCTGTTGCTTTGTTTTTTGGATGTTTCAGGAAACACCATACACTTCTCCAGAGTGGCTGCTGGCAATTTACATCTCGCCCATCAGCATAACAAGGCTCCCAGTTCTCCATGGCCTGTCCTGCCTTTCTGGATTTTACACTTTTTTCAGATGGCCCTTTTGACCGGGGGGCAGTGAGACTTCATTGTAGTGCAGATTTCCTTTGCAAGCTTGCTTGGTTGGCCAAAAAGGGCATATGCGTTTTTTCCTGAATATATTCAGGAAAAAACGCATACGCCCTTTTTGGCCAAGTGCATCATTGTGGACGTTCTGCCTCTTTTCCTATGCTTTACATGCAATTCCAGTGTACCTCCAGAAATCGGTTTCCTGCAATTCTGCCCCGCTTTCAACTCCTCTTGGCAGCCTTACTTCAATATATATTTGGAAGATAGCTGTCATTTATAACTCTGCAGGTTTGTGAATTACAGTGCCCCTGAGCTCCTTTCTTCAACTCGCTTTCTTGTGAGCTGGCCGCAACACCGCAGGATTGCTTCTGGTCCTAGTGTGGTTCCGGCATGGCACGCTGAGCCTTTGGTTAATTCCTCTTCCTGGTGGGAAATGAGAGTTAAATTTGCCCGTCTGGACACCTCCACCTAGTCTCTCATTGGTTCTCCTTATTCCTGTTCATTTTCCACAGAAATTGCAAACTGGGCCAAACAGGAGGTTAAAGGCACTGACTCTCCAAGTGGGGAGAGTGTTAGTAAAGCGTCTGGAATGTTGCACCCAAGTACCAGGAAAAGAAAATTGAGACACATTTGAACACGTTTTCCGATCACACGGTGGATCATACTCTGGGTTCCACATGCATGTTTTAGCTGAAGGAAGAATCCCTTAAACAGGGAGAGTTGAGACCCATGGAATGGGTACCATGCAATATGATTTCAAAGGGTCTGCATTTGCTCACCGAACCTCAGCAATCCTATCACTGCTGCGTTTATGCCGCTGTACACACGCTTGATTCTCTTTCGGAGACATATAAATCCATAGGTTTTAAGATTCTTACTAGTCAGATATATTCTTAGGCGTTTAATATGGGGTGTTGAGTCCACTTCGTTGAGCAAGGAGTAGCTCTTGTCTATTACATATTTGGCTTATGGAACGGTATCTGTGCTCATTTCAATCTCTGGTTTTATGCAGCACCCCAACTCACCCGTCCCCTTAAGCAAGCATAAGTTGGTTTTCTACATTTGACACCCTGTTCTGTTTTGTAATTTAGTTCTTGTGTAGCCAAGTTTACATTCCATGTATTAGTGATATCTTATGATGTTTCTTTTTCTGTGTGACTAATTTCACTTAGAATCATCGTACCTGAATCCACTCATTATGCTGCTACGGGCCTGATGACATAGATTTCATTGCTGAGTGATATTGCATTGTACGTAAGTACCACAATTTCTTTATCCACTTTTCGCTTTCTGTGATATTGAACTTGTACCGTAAACGAGGTTCTTGTAAACAGAGCCGTCCCAAACTTTGGGGTGGCTGTGTCTTTTTGATTTTAATTTCCCTAAGGTATAGGACCATAAGTGGAAGTGCCCTAGGCTCTGTTGCTTTGTTTTTTGGATGTTTCAGGAAACACCATACACTTCTCCAGAGTGGCTGCTGGCAATTTACATCCCGCCCATCAGCATAACTAGGCTCCCAGTTCTCCATGGCCTGTCCTGCCTTTCTGGATTTTACACTTTTTTCAGATGGCCCTTTTGACCGGGGGGCAGTGAGACTTCATTGTAGTGCAGATTTCCTTTGCAAGCTTGCTTGGTTGGCCAAAAAGGGCGTATGCGTTTTTTCCTGAATATATTCAGGAAAAAACGCATACGCCCTTTTTGGCCAAGTGCATCATTGTGGACGTTCTGCCTCTTTTCCTATGCTTTACATGCAATTCCAGTCTACCTCCTGAAATCGGTTTCCTGCAATTCTAGCCTGCTTTCAACTCCTCTTGGCATCCTAATTCAATATATTTTTGGAAGATAGCTGTCCTTTATAACTCTGCAGGTTTGTGAATTACAGTGCCCCTGAGCTCCTTTCTTCAACTCGCTTTCTTGTGAGCTGGCCGCAACACCGCAGGATTGCTTCAGGCCCTAGTTTGGTTCCGGCACGGCATGCTGAGCCTTTGGTTAATTCCTCTTCCGGGTGGGAAATGAGAGTTAAATTGGCCCGTCCGGACACCTCCACCTAATCTCTCATTGGTTCTCCCTATTCCTGTTCATCTTCCGCAGAAATTGCTAACTGGGCCAAACAGGAGGTTAAAGGCACTGACTCTCCAAGTGGGGAGAGTGTTAGTAAAGCGTCTGGAATGTTGCACCCGAGTACCAGGGGACGAAAACTGAGACACATTTGAACACGTTTTCCGACCACATGGTGGATCATACTCTGGGTTCCACATGCATGTTTTAGCTGAAGGAAGAATCCCTTAAACATGGAGAGTTGAGACCCATGGAATGGGTACCATGCAATATGACTTCAAAGGGTCTGCATTTGCTCACCGAACCTCACCAATCCTATCACTGCTGCGTTTATGCCGCTGTACACACGCTTGATTCTCTTTCGGAGACATATAAATCCATAGGTTTTAAGATTCTTACTAGTCAGGTAGATTCTTACTAGTCAGGTATATTCTTAGGCGTTTAATATGGGGTGTTGAGTCCACTTCGTTGAGCAAGGAGTAGCTCTTGTCTATTACATATTTGGCTTATGGAACTGTATCTGTGCTCATTTCAATCTCTGGTTTTATGCAGCACCCCAACTCACCCGTCCCCTTAAGCAAGCATAAGTTGGTTTTCTACATTTGACACCCTGTTCTGTTTTGTAATTCAGTTCTTGTGTAGCCAAGTTTACATTCCGTGTATTAGTGATATCTTATGATGTTTCTTTTTCTGTGTGACTAATTTCACTTAGAATCATCGTACCTGAATCCACTCATTATGCTGCTACGGGCCTGATGACATAGATTTCATTGCTGAGTGATATTGCATTGTACGTAAGTACCACAATTTCTTTATCCATTTTTCGCTTTCTGTGATATTGAACTTGTACCGTAAACGAGGTTCTTGTAAACAGAGCCGTCCCAAACTTTGGGGTGGCTGTGTCTTTTTGATTTTAATTTCCCTAAGCTATAGGACCATAAGTGGAAGTGCCCTAGGCTCTCTTGCTTTGTTTTTTGGATGTTTCAGGAAACACCATACACTTCTCCAGAGTGGCTGCTGGCAATTTACATCCCGCCCATCAGCATAACTAGGCTCCCAGTTCTCCATGGCCTGTCCTGCCTTTCTGGATTTTACACTTTTTTCACATGGCCCTTTTGACCAGGGGGCAGTGAGACTTCATTGTAGTGCAGGTTTCCTTTGCAAGCTTGCTTGGTTGGCCAAAAAGTGCGTATGCGTTTTTTCCTGAATATATTCAGGAAAAAACGCATACGCCCTTTTTGGCCAAGTGCAACATTGTGGACGTTCTGCCTCTTTTCCTATGCTTTACATGCAATTCCAGTCTACCTCCTGAAATCGGTTTCCTGCAATTCTGCCCTGCTTTCAACTCCTCTTGGCATCCTAATTCAATATATTTTTGGAAGATAGCTGTCATTTATAACTCTGCAGGTTTGTGAATTACAGTGCCCCTGAGCTCCTTTCTTCAACTCGCTTTCTTGTGAGCTGGCCGCAACACCGCAGGATTGCTTCTGGTCCTAGTGTGGTTCCGGCATGGCACGCTGAGCCTTTGGTTAATTCCTCTTCCTGGTGGGAAATGAGAGTTAAATTTGCCCGTCCAGACACCTCCACCTAGTCTCTCATTGGTTCTCCGTATTCCTGTTCATTTTCCACAGAAATTGCAATCTGGGCCAAACAGGAGGTTAAAGGCACTGACTCTCCAAGTGGGGAGAGTGTTAGTAAAGCGTCTGGAATGTTGCACCCGAGTACCAGGGAACGAAAACTGAGACACATTTGAACACGTTTCCCGATCACACGGTGGATCATACTCTGGGTTCCACATGCATGTTTTAGCTGAAGGAAGAATCCCTTAAACCTGGAGAGTTGAGACCCATGGAATGGGTACCATGCAATATGACTTCAAAGAGTCTGCATTTGCTCACCGAACCTCACCAATCCTATCACTGCTGCGTATATGCCACTGTACACACGCTTGATTCTCTTTCGGAGACATATAAATCCATAGGTTTTAAGATTCTTACTAGTGAGGTAGATTCTTAGCCGTTTAATATGGGGTGTTGAGTCCACTTCGTTGAGCAAGGAGTAGCTCTTGTCTATTACATATTTGGATTATGGAACGGTATCTGTGCTAATTTCAATCTCTGGTTTTATGCCGCACCCCAAGTCAACTTTCCCCTTAAGCAAGCATAAGTTGGTTTTCTACATTTGACACCCTGTTCTGTTTTGTAATTCAGTTCCTGTGTAGCCAAGTTTACATTCCGTGTATTAGTGATATCTTATGATGTTTCTTTTTCTGTGTGACTTATTTCACTTACAATCATCGTACCTGAATCCACTCATTATGCTGCTACGGGCCTGATGACATAGATTTCATTGCTGAGTGATATTGCATTGTACGTAAGTACCACAACTTCTTTATCCATTTTTCGCTTTCTGTGATATTGAACTTGTACCGTAAACGAGGTTCTTGTAAACAGAGCCGGCCCAAACATTGGGGTGGCTGTGTCTTTTTGATTTTAATTTCCCTAAGCTATAGGACCATAAGTGGAAGTGCCTTAGGCTCTGTTGCTTTGTTTTTTTGATGTTTCAGGAAACACCATACACTTCTCCAGAGTGGCTGTTGGCAATTTACATGCCACCCATCAGCATAACAAGGCTCCCAGTTCTCCATGGCCTGTCCTGCCTTTCTGGATTTTACACTTTTTTCAGATAGCCCTTTTGACCAGGGGGCAGTGAGACTTCATTGTAGTGCAGATTTCCTTTGCAAGCTTGCTTGGTTGGCCAAAAAGGGCGTATGCGTTTTTTAATGAATATATTCAGGAAAAAAAGGCATATGCACTTTTTGGCCAAGTGCATCATTGTGGACGTTCTGCCTCTTTTCCTATGCTTTAAATGCAATTCCAGTCTACCTCCTGAAATCGGTTTCCTGCAATTCTGCCCCGCTTTCAAGTCCTCTTGGCAGCCTTACTTCAGTATATTTTTGGACGATAGCTGTCATTTATAACTCTGCAGGTTTGTGAATTACAGTGCCCCTGAGCTCCTTTCTTCAACTCGCTTTCTTGTGAGCTGGCCGCAACACCGCAGGATTGCTTCAGGCCCTAATCTGGTTCCGGCATGGCTCGCTGAGCCTTTGGTTAATTCCTCTTCCTGGTGGGAAATGAGAGTTAAATTTGCCCGTCCAGACACCTCCAGCTAGTCTCTCATTGGTTCTCCCTATTCCTGTTCATCTTCCTCAGAAATTGCAAATGGGCCAAACAGGAGGTTAAAGGCACTGACTCTCCACCTCGGGAGAGTGTTAGTAAAGCGTCTGGAATGTTGCACCCGAGTACCAGGGGACGAGAACTGAGACATATTGGAACATGTCTCCCGACCACACGGTTGATCATACTCTGGGTTCCATGTGCATGTTTTACCTGAAGGCAGAATCCCTTAAACCTGGAGAGTTGAGTCCCGTGGAATGGGTACCATGCAATATGACTTCAAAGGGTCTTCATTTGCTCACCAAACCTCTCCAATCCTATCACTGCTACGTTTATGCCCCTGTACACACGCTTGATTTTCTTTCAGACACATAGCAATCCATAGGTTTTAAGATACTTACTAGTCAGGTACATTCTTAGGCGTTTAATATGGGGTGTTGAGTCCATTTCGTTGAGCAAGGAGTAGTTCTTGTCTATTCCATATTTGGCTTAAGGAACTTTATCTGTGCTCATTTCAATCTCTGGTTTTATGCAGCACCCCAACTCACCTTTCCCCTTAAGCAAGCATAAGTTGGTTTTCTAAATTTGAGACCCTGTTCTGTTTTGTAATCCAGTTCCTGTGTAGCCAAGTTTACATCCCGTGTATTAGTGATATCTTATGATATTTCTTTTTCTGTGTGACTTATTTCAGTTAGAATCATCATACCTGAATCCACTCATTATGCTGCTACGGGCCTGATGACATAGATTTCATTGCTGAGTGATATTGCATTGTACGTAAGTACCACAACTTCTTTATCCATTTTTCACTTTCTGCGATATTGAACTTGTACCGTAAACGAGGTTCTTGTAAACAGAGCCGTCCCAAACTTTGGGGTGGCTGTGTCTTTTTGATTTTAATTTCCCTAAGCTATAGGACCATAAGTGGAAGTGCCCTAGGCTCTGTTGCTTTGTTTTTTAGATGTTTCAGGAAACACCATACACCTCTCCCGAGTGGCTCTTGGCAATTTACATCCCGCCCATCAGCATAACAAGGCTCCCAGTTCTCCATGGCCTGTCCTGCCTTTCTGGATTTTACACTTTTTTCAGATGGCCCTTTTGACCGGGGGGAAGTGAGACTTCATTGTAGTGCAGATTTCCTTTGCAAGCTTGCTTGGTTGGCCAAAAAGGGCGTATGTGTTTTTTCCTTTTTGGCCAAGTGCATCATTGTGGACGTTCTGCCTCTTTTCCTATGCTTTAAATGCAATTCCAGTCTACCTCCTGAAATCGGTTTCCTGCAATTCTGCCCCGCTTTCAAGTCCTCTTGGCAGCCTTACTTCAGTATATTTTTGGACGATAGCTGTCATTTATAACTCTGCAGGTTTGTGAATTACAGTGTCCCTGAGCTCCTTTCTTCAACTCGATTTCTTGTGAGCTGGCCGCAACACCGCAGGATTGCTTCAGGCCCTAATCTGGTTCCGACACGGCACGCTGAGCCTTTGGTTAATTCCTCTTCCTGGTGGGAAATGAGAGTTAAATTTGCCCGTCCAGACACCTCCAGCTAGTCTCTCATTGGTTCTCCCTATTCTTGTTCATCTTCCGCAGAAATTGCAAACTGGGCCAAACAGGAGGTTAAAGGCACTGACTCTCCAAGTCGGGAGAGTGTTAGTAAAGCGTCTGGAATGTTGCACCCGACTACCAGGAAACGAAAATTGAGACACATTTGAACACGTTTTCCGATCACACGGTGGATCATACTCTGGGTTCCACATGCATGTTTTAGCTGAAGGAAGAATCCCTTAAACAGGGAGAGTTGAGACCCATGGAATGGGTACCATGCAATATGACTTCAAAGGGTCTGCATTTGCTCACCGAACCTCAGCAATCCTATCACTGCTGCGTTTATGCCACTTTACACACGCTTGATTCTCTTTCGGAGACATATAAATCCATAGGTTTTAAGATTCTTACTAGTCAGGTAGATTCTTACTAGTCAGGTATATTCTTAGGCGTTTAATATGGGGTGTTGAGTCCACTTCGTTGAGCAAGGAGTAGCTCTTGTCTATTACATATTTGGCTTATGGAACGGTATCTGTGCTCATTTCAATCTCTGGTTTTATGCAGCACCCCAACTCACCCGTCCCCTTAAGCAAGCATAAGTTGGTTTTCTACATTTGACACCCTGTTCTGTTTTGTAATTCAGTTCTTGTGTAGCCAAGTTTACATTCCGTGTATTAGTGATATCTTATGATGTTTCTTTTTCTGTGTGACTAATTTCACTTAGAATCATCGTACCTGAATCCACTCATTATGCTGCTACGGGCCTGATGACATAGATTTCATTGCTGAGTGATATTGCATTGTACATAAGTACCACAACTTCTTTATCCATTTTTCGCTTTCTGTGATATTGAACTTGTTCGGTAAACGAGGTTCTTGTAAACAGAGCCGTCCCAAACTTTGGGGTGGCTGTGTCTTTTTGATTTTAATTTCCCTAAGCTATAGGACCATAAGTGGAAGTGCCCTAGGCTCTGTTGCTTTGTTTTTTGGATGTTTCAGGAAACACCATACACTTCTCCAGAGTGGCTGCTGGCAATTTACATCTCGCCCATCAGCATAACAAGGCTCCCAGTTCTCCATGGCCTGTCCTGCCTTTCTGGATTTTACACTTTTTTCAGATGGCCCTTTTGACCGGGGGGCAGTGAGACTTCATTGTAGTGCAGATTTCCTTTGCAAGCTTGCTTGGTTGGCCAAAAAGGGCATATGCGTTTTTTCCTGAATATATTCAGGAAAAAACGCATACGCCCTTTTTGGCCAAGTGCATCATTGTGGACGTTCTGCCTCTTTTCCTATGCTTTACATGCAATTCCAGTGTACCTCCAGAAATCGGTTTCCTGCAATTCTGCCCCGCTTTCAACTCCTCTTGGCAGCCTTACTTCAATATATATTTGGAAGATAGCTGTCATTTATAACTCTGCAGGTTTGTGAATTACAGTGCCCCTGAGCTCCTTTCTTCAACTCGCTTTCTTGTGAGCTGGCCGCAACACCGCAGGATTGCTTCTGGTCCTAGTGTGGTTCCGGCATGGCACGCTGAGCCTTTGGTTAATTCCTCTTCCTGGTGGGAAATGAGAGTTAAATTTGCCCGTCTGGACACCTCCACCTAGTCTCTCATTGGTTCTCCTTATTCCTGTTCATTTTCCACAGAAATTGCAAACTGGGCCAAACAGGAGGTTAAAGGCACTGACTCTCCAAGTGGGGAGAGTGTTAGTAAAGCGTCTGGAATGTTGCACCCAAGTACCAGGAAAAGAAAATTGAGACACATTTGAACACGTTTTCCGATCACACGGTGGATCATACTCTGGGTTCCACATGCATGTTTTAGCTGAAGGAAGAATCCCTTAAACAGGGAGAGTTGAGACCCATGGAATGGGTACCATGCAATATGATTTCAAAGGGTCTGCATTTGCTCACCGAACCTCAGCAATCCTATCACTGCTGCGTTTATGCCGCTGTACACACGCTTGATTCTCTTTCGGAGACATATAAATCCATAGGTTTTAAGATTCTTACTAGTCAGATATATTCTTAGGCGTTTAATATGGGGTGTTGAGTCCACTTCGTTGAGCAAGGAGTAGCTCTTGTCTATTACATATTTGGCTTATGGAACGGTATCTGTGCTCATTTCAATCTCTGGTTTTATGCAGCACCCCAACTCACCCGTCCCCTTAAGCAAGCATAAGTTGGTTTTCTACATTTGACACCCTGTTCTGTTTTGTAATTTAGTTCTTGTGTAGCCAAGTTTACATTCCGTGTATTAGTGATATCTTATGATGTTTCTTTTTCTGTGTGACTAATTTCACTTAGAATCATCGTACCTGAATCCACTCATTATGCTGCTACGGGCCTGATGACATAGATTTCATTGCTGAGTGATATTGCATTGTACGTAAGTACCACAATTTCTTTATCCACTTTTCGCTTTCTGTGATATTGAACTTGTACCGTAAACGAGGTTCTTGTAAACAGAGCCGTCCCAAACTTTGGGGTGGCTGTGTCTTTTTGATTTTAATTTCCCTAAGGTATAGGACCATAAGTGGAAGTGCCCTAGGCTCTGTTGCTTTGTTTTTTGGATGTTTCAGGAAACACCATACACTTCTCCAGAGTGGCTGCTGGCAATTTACATCCCGCCCATCAGCATAACTAGGCTCCCAGTTCTCCATGGCCTGTCCTGCCTTTCTGGATTTTACACTTTTTTCAGATGGCCCTTTTGACCGGGGGGCAGTGAGACTTCATTGTAGTGCAGATTTCCTTTGCAAGCTTGCTTGGTTGGCCAAAAAGGGCGTATGCGTTTTTTCCTGAATATATTCAGGAAAAAACGCATACGCCCTTTTTGGCCAAGTGCATCATTGTGGACGTTCTGCCTCTTTTCCTATGCTTTACATGCAATTCCAGTCTACCTCCTGAAATCGGTTTCCTGCAATTCTAGCCTGCTTTCAACTCCTCTTGGCATCCTAATTCAATATATTTTTGGAAGATAGCTGTCCTTTATAACTCTGCAGGTTTGTGAATTACAGTGCCCCTGAGCTCCTTTCTTCAACTCGCTTTCTTGTGAGCTGGCCGCAACACCGCAGGATTGCTTCAGGCCCTAGTTTGGTTCCGGCACGGCATGCTGAGCCTTTGGTTAATTCCTCTTCCGGGTGGGAAATGAGAGTTAAATTGGCCCGTCCGGACACCTCCACCTAATCTCTCATTGGTTCTCCCTATTCCTGTTCATCTTCCGCAGAAATTGCTAACTGGGCCAAACAGGAGGTTAAAGGCACTGACTCTCCAAGTGGGGAGAGTGTTAGTAAAGCGTCTGGAATGTTGCACCCGAGTACCAGGGGACGAAAACTGAGACACATTTGAACACGTTTTCCGACCACATGGTGGATCATACTCTGGGTTCCACATGCATGTTTTAGCTGAAGGAAGAATCCCTTAAACATGGAGAGTTGAGACCCATGGAATGGGTACCATGCAATATGACTTCAAAGGGTCTGCATTTGCTCACCGAACCTCACCAATCCTATCACTGCTGCGTTTATGCCGCTGTACACACGCTTGATTCTCTTTCGGAGACATATAAATCCATAGGTTTTAAGATTCTTACTAGTCAGGTAGATTCTTACTAGTCAGGTATATTCTTAGGCGTTTAATATGGGGTGTTGAGTCCACTTCGTTGAGCAAGGAGTAGCTCTTGTCTATTACATATTTGGCTTATGGAACTGTATCTGTGCTCATTTCAATCTCTGGTTTTATGCAGCACCCCAACTCACCCGTCCCCTTAAGCAAGCATAAGTTGGTTTTCTACATTTGACACCCTGTTCTGTTTTGTAATTCAGTTCTTGTGTAGCCAAGTTTACATTCCGTGTATTAGTGATATCTTATGATGTTTCTTTTTCTGTGTGACTAATTTCACTTAGAATCATCGTACCTGAATCCACTCATTATGCTGCTACGGGCCTGATGACATAGATTTCATTGCTGAGTGATATTGCATTGTACGTAAGTACCACAATTTCTTTATCCATTTTTCGCTTTCTGTGATATTGAACTTGTACCGTAAACGAGGTTCTTGTAAACAGAGCCGTCCCAAACTTTGGGGTGGCTGTGTCTTTTTGATTTTAATTTCCCTAAGCTATAGGACCATAAGTGGAAGTGCCCTAGGCTCTCTTGCTTTGTTTTTTGGATGTTTCAGGAAACACCATACACTTCTCCAGAGTGGCTGCTGGCAATTTACATCCCGCCCATCAGCATAACTAGGCTCCCAGTTCTCCATGGCCTGTCCTGCCTTTCTGGATTTTACACTTTTTTCACATGGCCCTTTTGACCAGGGGGCAGTGAGACTTCATTGTAGTGCAGGTTTCCTTTGCAAGCTTGCTTGGTTGGCCAAAAAGGGCGTATGCGTTTTTTCCTGAATATATTCAGGAAAAAACGCATACGCCCTTTTTGGCCAAGTGCAACATTGTGGACGTTCTGCCTCTTTTCCTATGCTTTACATGCAATTCCAGTCTACCTCCTGAAATCGGTTTCCTGCAATTCTGCCCTGCTTTCAACTCCTCTTGGCATCCTAATTCAATATATTTTTGGAAGATAGCTGTCATTTATAACTCTGCAGGTTTGTGAATTACAGTGCCCCTGAGCTCCTTTCTTCAACTCGCTTTCTTGTGAGCTGGCCGCAACACCGCAGGATTGCTTCTGGTCCTAGTGTGGTTCCGGCATGGCACGCTGAGCCTTTGGTTAATTCCTCTTCCTGGTGGGAAATGAGAGTTAAATTTGCCCGTCCAGACACCTCCACCTAGTCTCTCATTGGTTCTCCCTATTCCTGTTCATTTTCCACAGAAATTGCAAATTGGGCCATACAGGAGGTTAAAGGCACTGACTCTCCAAGTGGGGAGAGTGTTAGTAAAGCGTCTGGAATGTTGCACCCGAGTACCAGGGGACGAAAACTGAGACACATTTGAACACGTTTCCCGATCACACGGTGGATCATACTCTGGGTTCCACATGCATGTTTTAGCTGAAGGAAGAATCCCTTAAACCTGGAGAGTTGAGACCCATGGAATGGGTACCATGCAATATGACTTCAAAGGGTCTGCATTTGCTGACCGAACCTCACCAATCCTATCACTGCTGCATTTATGCCGCTCTACACATGCTTGATTCTCTTTCGGAGACATATAAATCTATAGGTTTTAAGATTCTTACTAGTTAGGTAGATTCTTACTAGTCAGGTATATTCCTAGGCGTTTAATATAGGGTTTTGAGTCCACTTCGTTGAGCAAGGAGTACCTTTTGTCTATTATATTTTTGGCTTATGGAACGGTATCTGTGCCAATTTTAATCTCTGGTTTCATGCAGCACCCCATATCGGCTTTCCCCTTAAGCAAGCATAAGTTGGTTTTCTATATTTTTGACCCTGTTCTGTTTTGTAATTCAGTTCCTGTGTAGCCAAGTTTACATTCCGTGTAGTAGTGATATCTTATGATGTTTCTTTTTCTGTGTGACTAATTTCACTTAGAATCATCGTACCTGAATCCATTCATTATGCTGCTCCGGGCCTTATGACATAGATTTCATTGCTGAGTGATATTGCATTGTACGTAAGTACCACAACTTCTTTATCCATTTTTCGCTTTTTGCGATATTTAACTTGTACCGTAAACGAGGTTCTTGTAAACAGAGCCATCCCAAACTTTGGGGTGGCTGTGTCTATTTGATTTTAATTTCCCTAAGCTATAGGACCATAAGTGGAAGTGCCCTAGGCTCTGTTGCTTAGTTTTTTGGATGTTTCAGGAAACACCATACACTTCTCCAGAGTGGCTGTTGGCCATTTACATCTCGCCCATCAGCATAACAAGGCTCCCAGTTCTCCATGGCCTGTCCTGTCTTTCTGGATTTTACACTTTTTTCAGAAGGCCCTTTGACCGGGGGGCAGTGAGACTTCATTGTAGTGCAGATTTCCTTTGCGAGCTTGCTTGGTTGGCCAGAAAGAGCGTATGCGTTTCTTCCTGAATATATTCAGGAAAGAACGCATACGCCCTTTTTGGCCAAGTGCATCATTGTCGACGTTCTGAGTCTTTTCATATGTTTTCAGTGCAATTCCAGTCTACCTCCTGAAATCGGTTTCCTGCAGTTCTGCCTTGCTCTCAGTTCCTCTTCATAGCCTTACCTCAATATACGTTTGGAAAATAGTTGGCCTTTATAACTCTGCAGGTTTTTCAATTGCAGTGGCCCTTAGCTCCATTTTTCAGCTCTTATTTTTGTGATCTTGCCTCATATCCACAGGATTTCTTCAGGCCCTATTCTTCTGGGGCGCCTTGCTCTGCCTTTGGTTAATTCTTCTTCCTGATGTGAAATTAGAGTGACATGTGCCCATTGAAACCGCTACAGCTATTTTCTCACTGGTTCCCCCTATTCCCATTCATCCTCCGCACTAACTGCAGACTGTGCGATACCGAAACTTAAAGGCATTGACTCTCCATGTGGAGATGTTGTTAGTAAAGTGGCTGGAATGTTGATCCGGAGCCCCAGGAGAGGAAAATGAGGTGCATTTTAGAAACCTTTCCCGATCATATGGTATACCATCTGCTGGATTTCCCATGCATGGTTTAGCTGTAGGAAGATTCCCTTCAACTTGGAGTGTTGGGACCCTTGGAATAAGTAGCATGAAGTATTGCATTAAACTTTCGGCAGTTGCTCACCAAAGCTCTCCAATCCTTTCAGCCCCAAGTGTCCAGCCTTATGTCTTATCCAGCTGTGGGTTTATATGTGGTCATTCCAGGTTGCATCACAGCCCCTGAGCGAATTTTGTAAGAATTTTTCTCTCTTTCATTGTTTCTGCGTTTTGGTTTTAAAATTTATTTCTATAATGAGGTTTAGCTCATTTTCACTGCTGTGTTTGTGCCGCTCTGCGCACACTTGATTCCCTTATGGAGATATATCAATACATGGGTTTTAAGATTCTTATTACTCAGATATATTTCTCTGTGGTGTATAGGGTGTGTTGAGGCCAGTTCATTGAGCAAGGTGTAGATCTTGTCTGATACCTATTTGGTTTATTGAACGGTATCTGTGCTAATTTCAAACTCTGGTTTTATGCATCACCCCACCTCTCCTTTCCCCTTAAGCTGACATAAGTGTGTTTTCTAAATGTGAGACACTATTCTGTTTTGTCATTCATTTTTTGTGCAGCCATATTTACCCTCCCTCTATAAGTGATATCTTATGATATGTTTCTTTTTCTGTTTGACTTATTTCAAGTAGTATTATCGGACCTCAATCCACTCTTTATCCTTCTACTAGCCTTATTACATTGATTTCATGGTGAAGAGATATTCCATTGTACATAAGTACCACATTTTCTTTATCCATTGTTCTCTTTCCTGGGATATTTAAGGTGTACTGAAGTTGAGGTTCTTGTAAACAGAGTAGCCCTAAACTGTGGTGTGCTTGTGTCTTGTTGATTTTTAGACTTCCCTAGATATACTCCCGTGATTGGAAGTGCCCTATGCTCTGTCGCTCTGTTTTTTAGATGATTTAGGAACCACCATACACTTCTCCAGAGTGGCTCTCGGCAGTTCACACACTGTCCATCAGCGTATAAAGGCTCCCTGTTCTCCATGGCCTGTCCTGCATTTCTGGTTTTTACAATTTTTTCGGATGGCCCTTTTGACCGGTGGGAAATGAGACTTTTTTGTTGTGCACATTTGCATTGCTTGCTTGCTTGGTTGCCCATAAAGTGCGTATGCGTTTTTTCCTGGATATATTCAGGAAATAACACATAGTCCCTTTTGGGCCAACTGCATCATTGTCGAAATTCTGCCGCTTTTCATGTGCTTTAAAGGCGAGTCCAATCTATCTCTTGAAATCTGTTTCTTGCAATTCTGTCTTGCATTCAGATCCTCTTCTTTGCCTTACCTCAACATATTTTTGGACGTTAGTTTTCATTTATAACTCTGCAGGTTTGTGAATTGCAGTGACCCTGAGCTCCATTTTTTAAGTTGCTCTTTTGTGAGCTGGCCTCAAAACTGCAGGATTGCTTCAGGCCCTATTTTGGCTCCGGCGAGGCGGGCTGAGCCTTTTTTTAATTCTTATTCTTAATGGGAAATTAGAGTGACATGTGCCCGTCCAAACCCCTACAACTATTCTCTCATTGTTTCCCCCTGTTCCCGTTCATCCTCCTCACAATTTGCAAAATGTGTGAAACAGAAGTTTAAATGTGCTGATTCTCTAAGTGGGGAGATTCTAAGTAACGTGGCTGGAATGATGAACAGGAGCACCAGGAGAGGATAAATGAGGTGCATTTTAGACACATCTCCCGATCACATGGTGTACAGTCCTCTGGGTTTTCCATGCATGTTTTAGCTGTAGGAAGATTCCTTGAACCTGCAGATTTGGGACCCATTGAATGGGTACCAGGTAGTATTACTTTAAAGGGTGTGCATTTCCTCACCCAACCCCACATTTCTCTTAGTGCGAACAGTTTCCAGCCTTATGTCTCATCCTGCTGTGGGTCTAGATGTGTTCAATCCATGTTGCATCACCGTCCCTGAGGAAAAGTTGTAAGAGGTTTTCTCTGTCTCTCTGTCGTTTATTTTTTTCAATTTATTACTATGTTGTTTACAGCTGATTTTCAAAGCTCTGTTTCTTGCTGCTGTACATCTACTTGATTCACGTACAGAGAGACATCAATAATTTCTTTTTCAGATTCTTACCAGTCATAGATATTCTTTTCCGGTGACTTGAGTGTGCTGAGTGCAGTTCTTTTAGCTACCGTGTAGGCCTTGTTGATTATCAGTTTGGTATTTGGAATGGTATCTTTGCTAATTTCAACCTCCTGGATGATGCCTCACCCCTCCCCACCTTTCCCGTTTAGCAGCCTTACATGTGTTTTCTACATATTTATGTCACTTAGAATGATCATACGTAACTCCTCCGGAGTTGTTACAACTGGCCATATTTCATTGATTTCCAGGCTGAGTAATATTCCACTCTACATAAGTACCACATCTCTATCCATTTTTTCCCTCCAGAGACATTTAAGTTATATCCTAGTCGAGGATCTTTTAAACAGAGAGGCAGTAAACATTGGGGTGCCTGTGTCCTCTCGATTTTTGTTTTTCCCAAGATATACGCCCATGAGTGCAAGTGCCCTATGCTCTGTAGCTCATTTTTTAGATGCTTTAGTAAACACAATACAGTTCTCCAGAATGGCCGTTGGCAATATACATTTCCACTATAAGCCTCACAGGGCTCCCTCCTCTCCTTGCCCTGTCCTGCATTTCTGGCGTTTACACTTTATGAGGATGGCTCTTCTGACTGATGCGAAGTGATATCTTTTGTAGTATTGATTTCCAGTGCCCACCTGTTTGGTTGGCTAAAAAAGTGTATGCCCTTTTCTTGAATATATACAGAAAAAAACGCATACAGCCTTTTTGGCCAACTGCAATGTCGGAAATGTTCAGCCCCTTTTCTTGTGCTTAATGGCGAGTCCTTTCTACCTCCTCAAATCCCTTTCCTGCCATTCTCCCTTGCTTGCCAATCCTTTTCTCTGACTTTCCTCAAGACATTTTTCAGTGATAGATATTTTCAACTCTGCAGTTTCGTGAATTTTACTGCCCCTGAGTTCCATTGTTCAACTTGTGTTTATGGGAACTGGCCACAAAGCAGTGGGATTTCCTCAAGCCCTATACTGTTTCCATGGGCAACCCTGGCCTTTGGTCAATTCATCTTCCTGATTGGAAATTAGAGTGACATGTGCCTGTCTGAACACCTAGGACTTGTCTCTCATTGTTCCTCATCCTTCCGCTTCATCCTCTGGACAAATTCCAAACTGTACGCAACAGGATGTTGACAGTGTTGACATCTCCAAGTGGGGAGACTGTTAGTAAAGACGCTGGAGGGGTGAACCCGAGCACCAGGAGATGAAGAGATGAGATGCCTTTTCCAAACTCTTCCCGATCAGACGGTATACCATCCTCTGGATGTGACAGACATGTTTTAGCAGTAGGAAGAGTCCCATTCATGTAAGGAGAACACCAGGGCTTTTTCAAAATCAGTGTCTCCCCAAAACCCAAACTGGGGAGTTTTTTAAGCTACGGCTACACATATGTTCATTAAGGGCCTTGGGAAGTAGGCAGAGTCCAAACTTTAGATGACTGAAGTCTTCAGGGTCAGAAGCACTCACCACCGGCTTCCCTTAGGTTACACTTTAACTGTCATTGATAGATGATGTCAATAAAAATATCTATTCTTTTTCCGATTATTTCCCCTTATAGGTTATTGCACAATATTGAGTGTAGTTCCCTGTGCTATACAGTAGTTCCTTGTTGATGATCTATTTTATACATAGCAGTGTGTATGTGTTAATTCCAAACTGTTAATTTATCCCTCCTCCCACCTTTCCCCTTTGGTAATAATAAATTATAAGATTTTATACTTCTCAGAAATGGGGGAGCTGAAAGAGAGGTATCATTTTCAATGGAAAAGCATTTAAAACAAGATTGAAGCTTTAACCAAGATTATTAGATGTACATCCTTGGAAAGAAATCACTTCATTTCTCTAATATTGACCTGACAAATAGGACAAACCTTCTCACTGAACTTGCTTATAATAAAGTGATGGAAATATCAAATGGAAGTGTTAGAAACATCTTATTTTACCCGAGCCTTATAAACTGTTCTATGTTAACTACAGTTTGGCTCACACATCTGTTCATTGAAGTTACAATAGTCTCAATTTCTGTTACTGATCCTCCAGAGTGGACCCCAACAAGGGTCCCCCTGCCCAGTGTCATTGGGGCCAACAGATCGAGACTGAGTTTGGTTCCCAAGCAAAGGAAACTTTATATTTTCATCAGAGAATGGAGAGGTGAGAGCATGCACTACCCCGTGGGCTGTGGGCTGGGCTGCTGTGTAGAGATCCTGTCAGAGTCAGTGGGAGGGAGGGGGCGGAGCTCTCAAGGGCCGGGTTGGCTGCAGCTCAGGCTCTATATCTCGGAGTCTGCACTGGGCCCCAGGAGCTGAGGTGTCGACCCAGCCATTCTGCACCAGGAAATCTGGTCTGAAGTGCCGGGTGTGGAACCTCTGCATGCGGGACCCTAGGAGCACGTGAAATTAGACAAAGCACAAAGGATAAAAAAGGTCAGACTTGACTTTATTGCCCAGATTCTATTTTTATCTCCCAGGGATTTTTAATGGGCTTTGCTGGGGACAAACCCCTCCTCTGCCTTTTGTCCCGTTCCTCACTCTTGGAGTGCTGAGGGTGCAGACCCTTCTTCTGTAACTGCTGAGTGCTGAGTTGGGAGCCCTCATACCAGGGGACGAGGGTCAGAACTTCTCCCCAGCAGCCTCCAGGTGACGTTGATTGGCCCCAGGACCCCTGCCTCCCTGCTCGTCCGCCTGAGCACCAGCATTGGAAGTGTTATAGATTCTAATGACCTTTAAGGGTCCAGGAAAGAGATGTGCAGAGACGCTGTGGGGGCCGGTTTCACCCCGCCCCACATTTGTTCGGCCACCTTAGGCTGACCGTTTCTGCCAGCCTAGATGCTCTGACCAGTAGTCTG
The DNA here is from genome assembly GCF_964270905.1 of Leucopleurus acutus. Classification (NCBI taxonomy): domain Eukaryota; kingdom Metazoa; phylum Chordata; class Mammalia; order Artiodactyla; family Delphinidae; genus Leucopleurus; species Leucopleurus acutus. Next base: position 51,595 of record NW_028138896.1, read on the forward strand.
CTCTTTCTTCAATTAGGCCCCTGAATTAACATAAAAACAGCACCAGGTGTCAGAGCCCTGCCCGCTCAACTCCCAGACAGTCCAGGGTCAGTGGTGATCAAGGACCATGATGGCCACTGAGTCAACAGCCTTTTGAAGTAAACAGGAGTCCAGCCGGTCTTATTGGCCACCATCATCACGGTGTCTGTAGGCTTTTCTATGGTGACAGTGTGATATACGGTTCCCCCGCCAAGATTATTAGCTCCCCTCCGGGTGCAGGAAGTCCTGCAAGCAGTAGTCTACTCCTTCGGGACACACTATTGTTGTTTTATGAGAGAAACTCCAGGTCAAGTGATGTTCACATGAGTCGTCATGGTGCCCTGTTGCCTCCGGTTATCTCTCTGGATGTTGGAGTTGGAGGGCCTCCTCACTCGAGGTCGGTGTGCCCACGGAGCGAACCCTGCAACTTCAGGGCATGGTTGGTGATTAGGATCACCACGTGGGGTCCTTTTCCCTTAGGAGGGAGGTGGCCTTTTGGGCTGCTGATTTCCAGGTTTTTAGATACCGCCAGTATCTTGGCCAGATGTGGCAGTGGGCCAAGCCCCTTGGTGACTGTAGTTTATCCTACCTGGATGGCATTCTTGCGTTGTTCCATTTCAAGTGGTCCCAGTTTTTGCACTAATTCTCCAATGGCGATTCACCTTTCACCGGGAATGGAAAGGTCAAAGGGTTTAGCTCAATTAGGGAGTTCCAGGGCAAGGGTCTGAATTGACTGCTCTTTCCATTCTTGAAAGGCCACTTCTGGATTCTGTTCAAAAGGATCATCATCTTTTCCTTTCAGTGTTTCATATAGAGGCCCAGCTAGTAGACTGTAGTTAGGGATCCAGAAGCAGCAAACCCTGGCCTCCCCAGGAACCCCTAAGCTGTCTTCTAGTTTTAGAAAGGGGTAAGGCTGCAAATGGTTTCTTCCCTTTCCTGGGATGGGCTTCTCTGACCTTGTGTGAGAATGAAGCCCAGGCAGGTCACCGCAGTCTGTGATATTTGAGCTTTTTCTTGGACAACTTCTATCCTTTATTGGCTTGGTAGTTCAGAGGTCTCCTTAGTAGGGCTGGCGATCAGAATGTCGTCTGCATATTGCAGGAGGGTTTCCTTTTCCAGAGGTAGAACTTTTCGGTCGTTAGCTAAGCTTTCCCCAAAGATGGTGTGGGAATTTTTGAACCCTTGGGGCAAGACGGCCCGGAAGTATTGTTTTAGTTGTATGTTGAGTCCTGCCACTCACAAGCCAAAATTTCTTGTGACTCTGGGACTAATGGAATACAAAAGAAGGCATCATTGAAGACTAATACAGAATACCATGTCCTGGTGGTTGGTAGAATGACCAGCAGGGTGTAGGAATCAGGAGCAACTGGAGGTATATCCTCGGTGGCTTCACTGACTGTCCTGACATCCTTTACCAGGTCCCCAGCAGCCCATGGGGCTCTCGTGGTCAGGCCAATCCCAGGATATGGAGCTCTCCTGGGCAGGTACCCCACCCCCAACCCAGCCCACGGGGCTCTCATGGTCAGGCCCCTCCCAGGATACAGAGCTACCCTTGCAGGTACCGTGGCAGGGCTGGGCACACAGGAACCGTGCACATAGCCCTCATTGAAGAGCACCCCCAGCTCACCTGTCGCTCAGAGCTGACACAGAGCACCTCAGAGCAGGACTTGAACTAACAAACAGCAGCTCCGACAGGTCTGTGACCCTGGGCATCACTCTGTGTGGCCTCCCTCCACCTGGTCTTCCAGAGACTTCCACTGCACCCAGGGCACCAGGCCTCTGTCTCCAACCACCACCCACCCCTCCTCTCCCTGACTCCTGGGTTCCTCTCATTAGGAGAGGGTTTTCTTGAAGTTGTCTCCCACTCATGGGCCAGATAAAATGATTAGAAAACAAGCCAAAGCTGCAGCCCCTTGTCTATCCTGACTCTCAGGAGCCCACACCTGTTCCTTGGACCTGGCCGGTTCAGCAAGTTCCATTTTCTGCAACTGTGAGCCCCTGAGGGGTGATGATTGGCTACCTGGGCAGCCTTACCATGCTGGCCAGCCCTCCCCAGGTGTGCCTGGGTTGAGATCAATATAAATACCACTCCAGGCAGCAAAAGCCCCTGCAGCTGTGCCTGACGCCATTTTCTCTGCCCTGTCAGCAGTCTCGGGGCTGGGCTGGTGGGAGGGAGTGAGAGGCCACGGCTTTGTGGGTGGCCCAGTGTGAGTGGGGCTCTGCTGGACTTTCTGCAGCAGTTGCCAGGCTGCCACCTGCTAAAGAAGAGGATGTGTCACCCATACCTGCTGCTGGAATTTCTCCCTGGGCAGAGGTGAGGAAGGAAAAAAGCAGTGGGGGCAGGGACAGGACGGGTATCTCAGGCAGGGAAATGGAAATCTTCCAGAAGAGCACCCAGGGCCAGGACCATCCTGGCTGGCCTGCAGGCACCAAGTCAGCTGGCATGCTGTCACTCGTGTGGCTCCATGGCCCTTCCTCTAGGCTTTCAAGTCCTTGTATATATTCAGGTGTTTTACCTGGGAAGGGTGGGAACAGTTCAGCAGCAAGTGGCCTGGGGCTCAGCTCACGTTTACTCACAGATGCCTCGGCACGGTGCCCCAGCTTTGCAATGAGGACGCTTGTTGTGTGGGGGCTGCTGGCTGAATGGGAGACGATTCCCCACCACTGACCAACTTCAGAATTGTTTACAACTGGAGCAAGTGCCCTGATACGGTTTTCCTCTGAGTAACTGGTGGGTTCTGTTTTTTTTTTCTCTTTTTCGTTTTTGGTTCAAGGTAGATTTTATTCCTCTTTTTTGTATTTACAGATATAAGCATGGAAATAATTTATTCATATAAATACATGTATGTGAAGGGAATAATTGTTTTTTCTGTTTTATTTTTTAAATTTTATTTCTTTTTAATTTTGAATTTTATTTTATATTTTTATACAGCAGGTTCTCATTGGTTATCTATTTTATACATATAAATGTTTACATGCCAATCCCAATCTCTCAACTCCTCCCACCACCACCCCTCCAAGAGCTTTCCCCCCTTGTTGTCCATACGATTGTTGTCTACATCTGTTGCTCTATTTATGCCTTGCAAAATGGTTAATCTGTACAGTTTTTCTAGGTTCCACATATATGCATGAATATACAAGATTTGTTTTTCTCTTTCTGACTTACTTCACTCTGTAGGACAGTCTCTAGATCCATCGACGTCTCTACAAATGACCCAATTTCATTCCTTTCATGGCTTAGTAATATTCCATTTTATATATGTACCACAGCTTTATGCATTCGTCTGTCTGTGGGCATTTAGGTTGCTTCCATTACCTCGATATTGTAAATAGTGATGCAATGAACATTGCGGTGAATGTCTCTTTTTGATTTATGGTTTTGTCTGAGTATATGTCCAGTCCTGGGATTGCTGTATCATATGGTAATTCTATTATTAGTTTCTTAAGAAACTCCATATTGTTCTCCATAGTGACTGTATCAATTTATATTCCCAACAATAGTGGAAGAGTGTTCCTTTTCTCCACACCCTTTCCAGCATTTGTTGTTTGTAGATTTTCAGATGATGCCCATTCTAACAGGTGTGAGGTGATACCTCATTGTTGAGTCCATTTCGTTGAGCAACGGGTAGGTCTTGTCTATTACATATTTGGCTTATGGAACGGTATCTGTGCTAATTTCAAACTCTGGTTTTATGCAGCACCCCAACTCACCTTTCCCCTTAAGCAAGCATAAGTTGGTTTTCTAAACTTGAGACCCTGTTCTGTTTTGTAATTCAGTTCATGTGTAGCCAAGTTTACATTCCGTGCATTAGTGATACCTTATGATGTTTCTTTTTCTGTGTGACTTATTTCACTTAGAATCATCATGCCTCAATCCACTCATTATGCTGGTACAGGCCTGGTGACACAGATTTCATTGCTGAGTGGTATTCTGTTGTACATAAGTACCGCAACTTCTTTATCAATTATTTGTTCTCTGGGATATTTAACTTGTACTGTAGAAGAGGCTCCTGTAAACAGAGCCGTTGTAAATTTTGGGGTGGCTGTGTCTTTTTGATTTTAATTTCCCTAAGCTATAGGACCATAAGTGGAAATGCCCTAGATTCTGTTGCTTTGTTTTTCAGATGTATCAGGAAACACCATACACTTCTCCAGAGTGGCTGTTGGCAATGTACATCCCGCCCATAAGCATAACAAGGCTCCTTTTTCCCCATGGCCTGTCTTGCCTTTCTGGATTTTACACTTTTCTCAGTGGCCCTTTAGACCGGGGGGAAGTGACACTTCATAGTAGTTCGGATTTCCATTGCAAGCTTGCTTGGTTTGCCAAAAAGGGCGTATGTGTTTTTTCCTGAATATATTCAGGAACAAACTCATACGCCCTTTGTTGCCAAGTGCATCATTGTCGATGTTCTGCCTCTTTTCCTATGCTTTAAATGCAAATCCAGTCTACCTCCTGAAATCGGTTTCCTGCAATTCTGCCCCGCTTTCAAGTCCTCTTCGCAGCCTTACTTCAATATATTTTTGGACGTTATCTGTCATTTATAACTCTGCAGGTTTGTGAATTACAGGGCCCCTGAGCTCCTTTCTTCAACTCGCTTTCTTGTGAGCAGGCCGCAAACCCGCAAGACTGCTTCAGGCCCTAATCTGCTTCTGGCAGGGCACGCTGAGCCTTTGGTTAATTCCTCTTCCTGGTGGGAAATGAGTGTTAAATATGCCCGTCCAGACACCTACCTCACTCTCAACCCCTTGGTGATGTGGGTCCTCTGGTTTGTGGCCACTTTTGCTGGGTTCCTCACCTTTCAATGATGTGGCCCCACTAGTGTGAGGACACTCCTGCTTGGTTCTCATCCACGTGGTTATGTGGACCCCCTGGTGAGAGTCTGTTCCTGGCTTTGTTCCTCACCCACCTGTGAGGGAGACCCTCTGCTGATAGGTCACTCCTGCATGGCTGGCACACATTGCCTTGGTGAAGTCAGCCGTGTGGTGGCAGTTGGAGCGTGCTGGGAATCTCTTCCCCCGGTGATGAGGGTCCTCTTGCGTCAGGCCCTAACTGCTGGGCTCACCAACTTTTCTTAGGGAGCCCAGTGATGCTTTGGCACTCCTCTTAGGATCCCATCTCCATGGGGATGTGGGCCTTCTGCTCTGAGGTCCCAACGGCTGGGTTGTTCACATTTTCATGATGTGGGCTCTCTGGTGTTAGTTCACAGAAGCCTGGATCCCATAGCCTCTGTGCTCTTGGCTGCCTGCTGGGAGGTTCCAACTGCTGGATTCCTCACTTTTTTAATTTTTTGGGCCCTCTGTTGTGAGGATCCTCCTGCCTGCCTCACTCCCAGCCCCTTCGTGATGTGTGTCGTCTGGTTTGAGGCCACATGTGCTGGGTTCCTCACCTTTCGATGATGTGGGACCAATGGTCTTAGGAGACTCCTGCCTGGTTCACATCCCCTTGGTGATGTGGGCCCTCTGTTGAGAGTCTGATCCCGGCTGGGTTCCTCACCCATCTGTGAGGTAGGCCGTCTGATGTGAGGTCACTCTTGCCTGGCTTGCTCACCTCGCCTTGTGGACATGAGCCCTCTGGTGGCACTTGGAGCCTGCTGGGAGCCTCCTCTCCTCGGTGATGAGGGCCCTCTGGCATCAGGCCCTAACTGCTGGGCTCCCTACATTTTGTGGTGTGCGCCCAGTGGTGCGAGGACACTCCAGCCAGGTTCACATCCCCATTGGGGTGTGGGCCTTCTGCTCTGAGGTCCCAAAGCCTGGGTTGCTCACAGTTTCATGATGTGGGCTCTCTGCTGTTAGTTCACTCCTGCCTGCATCCCATAGCTTCTGTGCTCTGGGCCGCCTGCTGGGAGGTTCCAACTGCTGGATTCCTCACCTTTCTTATTCTTTGGGCCCTCTGTTTTTAGGCTACTCCTGCCTGCCTCACTCCCATTCCCTTTGTGATATGTGTCCTCTGATTTGAGGCCACATGTGCTGGGTTCCGCACCTTTCGATGATGTGACCCCACTGGAGGGAAGACAGTCCTGACTGGTTCCCATCCCCTTGCTGATGTGGGCCCTCAGGTGAGAGTCTGATCCTGGCTGGGTTCCTCACCCTTCTGTGAGGTGGGCCCTCTGCTGTGAGGTCAATCATGCCTGTCTGGCACACGTCACCTTGGCGACGTGGGCCCTCTGGTGGCAGTTGGAGTGTGCTGGGATCCTCCTCCCCTCGGTGATGAGGGCCCTCTTGCCTTAGGCCATAACTGCTGGGCTCCCCACATTTTCTGATGTGCGCCAAGTGAGTGAGGAGACTCTTGCCAGGTTCCCATCCCCATGGCGATATGGGCCTTCTGCTCTGAGGTCAAAACGGCTGGCTTGCTCACAGTACCATGATGTGGGCCCTCTGCTGTGAGTTCACTCCGGCAAGGATCCCTTATCATCGGTGCTCTGAGCCGCCTGCTGGGAGGTTCCAACTGCTGGATTCCTCAACTTTTTTATTCTATGTGCCCTCTGTTGTGAGGCTCCTCCTGCCTGCCTCACTGCCAGCCCCTTGGTGATGACTGTCCTATGGCTTGAGGCCACATGTGCTGCGTTCCTCACCTTTCGATGATGTGACCCCACTCGTGTGAGGACACTCCTGCCTGGTTCCCATCCCCTTGGTGAGGTGGGCCCTCTGGCGAGAGTCTAATCCTGGCTGGGTTCCTCAACGTTCTGTGAGGTAGGCCCTCTGCTGTGAGGTCACTCCTGCCTGGCTGGCACACGTCACCTTGGAGACGTGAGCCCTCTGGTGGCAGTTGGAGCGTGCAGGGCGCCTCCTCCTCTCGGTGATGACGGCCCTCTGGCGTCAGGCCCTAAATGGTGGGCTCCCCACATTTTCTGATGTGCGCCCAGTGGTGCGAGGACACTCCAGCCAGGTTCCCATTCCCATGGGGATGTGGTCCTTCTGCGCTGAGGTCTCAACTCCTGGGTTGCTCACAGTTTTGTGATGTGGGCCCTCTGCTGTGAGTTCACTGTGGCCTGGATCCCATAGCCTCGGTGTTCTGGGCCGCCTGCTGGAAGGTCTAAATGCTGGAATCCTCACGTTTTTTATATTATGTGCCCTGTGTTGTGAGGCTACTCCTGCCTGCCTCACCCCAAGGCCCTTGGTGATGTGGGTCCTCTGGTTTGAGGACACATGTGCTGGGTTCCTCACCTTAAGATGATGAGGCCCCACTGGTGTGAGGATAATCCTGACTGGGTCCCATCCCCTTTGTGATGTGGGCCCTCTGGTGAGAGTCTGATCCTGGCTGGGTTCCTCACCCATCTGTGAGGTGGGCCCTCTACTATCAGGTAACTCTTGCCTGGGTTGCTCACCTCGCCTTGTTGACATGAGCCCTCTGGTGGCAATTGGACCCTGCTGGGAGCCTCCTCAGCTCTGTGATGAGGGCCCTCTGACGTCAGGCCCTAACTGCTGGGCTCCCCAACTTTTCTTAGTGAGCCCAGTGTTGCTCAAGCACTCCTCTTAGGTTCCCATCCCCATGGGGATGTGGGCCTTCTGCTCTGAGGTTCCAACGGCTGGGTTGATCACAATTTCATGATGTGGGCTCTCTGGTGTTAGTTCACTGTGGCCTGGATCCCATAGCCTCTGTGGTCTTGGCTGCCTGCTGGGAGGTTCCAACTGCTCGATTCCTCAACTTTTGTATTCTATGGGTCCTGTGTTGTGATGCTCCTCCTGCCTGCCTCACTCGCAACCCCTTCGTGATGTGGGTCTTCTGGTTTGAGGCCACATGTGCTGGGTTAGGCAACTTTCAATGATGTGGCCCCACTGGTGTGAGGACACTCCTGCCTGGTTCCCATCCCCTTGGTGATGTGGGCCTTCTGGTGACAGTCTTATCCTGGCTGAGTTCCTCACTCTTCTGTGAGGTAGGCCCTCTGCTGTGAGGTCAATCCTGCCTGACTTGCACACATCACCTTGGCGACGTGGGCCCTCTGTTGGCACATGGAACCTGCTGGGAGCCTCCTGCCCTCGGTGATGATGGCCCTCTAGCATCAGGCTCTAACTGCTGGGCTCCCCACGTTTTCTGATGTGAGCCCAGTGATGCCAGGACACTCCTGTCAGGTTCCCATCCCCATGGGGATGTGGGCTTTCTGCTCTGAGGTCCCAATGCCTGGGTTGCTCACAGTTTCATGATGTGGGCTCTCTGGTGTTAGTTAACTCCTGCCTGCATCCCATAGCTTCTGTGCTCTCGGCCGCCTGCTGGGAGGTTCCAAATGCTGGATTCCTCACTTTTTTTATTCTTTGGGCCCTCTGTTTTTAGGCTACTCCTACCTGCCTCACTCCCATCCCCTTTGTGATGTATGTCCTCTGATATGAGGCCACATGTGCTGGGTTCCTCACCTTTCGATGATGTGGTCCCACTGGTGGGAGGACAGTCCTGACTGGTTCCCATCCCCTTGGTGTTGTGGGCCCTCTGGTGAGAGTCTCATCCTGCCTCGGTTCCTCACCCTTCTGTGAGATAGGCCCTCTGCTGTGAGGTCACTACTGCCTGGCTGGTGCATGCCACCTTGTAGACGTGGGCCCTCTGTTGGCAGTTGGAACCTGCTGGGAGTCTCCTCCCCTCAGTTATGAGGGCCCCCTGGCATCAGGCCCTAACTGCTGGGCTCCTAACATTTTCTGATATGTGCTAAGTGGTGCAAAGCCACTCCTGCCAGGTTCCCATCCCAATGGGGATGTGGGCCTTCTGTTCTGAGGTCCCAACAGCTGGGCTGCTCACAGGTTCATGATGTGGGCCCTCTGCTGTGAGTTCACTGCGGCCTGGATCCCATAGCCTCGGTGCTCTGGGCCACTTGCTGGGAGGTTCCAACTGCTGGATTCCTCAACTTTTATATTCTATGGACCCTGTGTTGTGAGGCCAGTCCTGCCAGCCTCATTCCGAACCCCTTGGTGATGTGGTTCCTCTGGTTTGAGGACACATGTGCTGGGATCCTCACCTTTCGATGATGTTGTCCCACTGGTGTGGGGACACTCCTGCCTGGTTCCCATCCCCTTGGTGATGTGGGCCCTCTGGTGAGAGTCTGATCCTGGCTGTGTTCCTCACCCTTCTGTGAGGTGGGCCCTCTGCTGTGAGGTCACTCCTGCCAGGCTGGCACACATCGCCTTGGCGACGTTGGCCCTCTGGTGGCAGCTGGAGCCTGCTGGGAGCCTCCTCCTCTCGGTGATGAGTGCCCTCTAGCGTCAGGCCCTAACTTCTGAGCACCCCACGTTTTCTGATGTGAGCCCAGTGATGCCAGGACACTCCTGTCATGTTCCCATCACCATGGGGATGTGGGCCTTCTGCTCTGAGGTCCCAATGTCTGGGTTGCTCACAGTTTCATGATGTGGGCTGTCTGGTGTTAGTTCACTCTGGCCTGGTTCCTCTAGCCTCTGTGCTCTGGGCCGCCTGCTGGGAGGTTCCAACTGCTGGATTCCTCACCTTTCTTATTTTTGGGCCCTCTGTTAAGAGGCTCCTCCTGCCTGCCTCACTCCCAGCCCCTTGGTGATGGGTGTCCTATGGTTTGAAGCCACATGTTCTGGGTTCCTCACCTTTAGATGATGTGGCCCTACTCATGTGAGGACACTCCTGCCTGGTTCCAATCCATTTGGTGATGTGGGCCCTCTGGTGCGAGTCTGATCCTGACTGGGTTCGTCACACTTCTCTGAGGTGGACCCTCTGCTGTGAGGTCATTCGTGCCTGGTTGGCACACATCGCCTTGGCGACGTCAGCCCTCTGGTGGCAGTTGGAGCCTGCTGGGAGCCTCCTTCCCTTGGTGATGAGGGTCCTCTGGCGCCAGGCCCTAACTGCTGGTCGCCCAAAATTTTCTGATACGTTCTCAGTGGTGCGAGGACACTCCTACCAGAATTCCATCCCCATGGGGATGTGGGCCTCCTGCTCTGAGGTCCCAATGGCTGGGTTGCTCAGTTTCATGACATGGGCCCTCTTCTGTGAGTTCACTGTGGCCTGGATCCCATAGCCTCGGTGCTCTGGGCCGCCTGCTGGGAGGTTCCAACTGCTGGATTCCTCACTTTTTTATTCTATGTGCCCAGTGTTGTGAGGCTACTCCTGCCTGCCTCACTCCGAGGTCCTTGGTGATGTGGGTCCTCTGGTTTGAGGACACATGTGCTGAGTACCTCAGCTTTCGATGATGTGGCCCCACTGATGTGAAGACACTCCTGCCTGGTTCCCATCCCCTTGGTGATGTGGGCCCTCTGGTGAGAGTCTGATGTTGGCTGGGTTTCTCACCCTTCTGTGAGGTGGGACCTCTGCTGTGAGGTAACTCCTGCCTGGCATGCTAACGTTGCCTTGGCAATGTGAGCCCTCAGGTGGCAGTTGGAGCCTGCTGGGAATCTCCTCCCCTCAGTTATGAGAGCTCTGGATAAAACACATATGCCCTTTTTTGCCAAGTGCATTATTTTCCAAGTTCTGTCTCTTTTCCTATGCTTTAAGAGCTACTCCCGTGTACGTTTTGAAATCAATTTCCAGCAATTCTGCCCTGCATTCAAGTCCTCTTCGCAGCCTTACTTCAGCATAATTTTGGATGATAGCTGTCATTTATAACTCCGAAAGTTTCTGAATTACAGTGCCCCTGAGCTCCTTTCTTCAACTCGCTTTCTTGTGAGCTGGCCGCAACACCGCAGGATCTCCTCAGGCCCTAATTTAGTTCCAGCATGGCACGCGGAGCCTTTGGTTAATTCCTCTTCCTGGTGGGAAATGAGAGTTAAATTTGCCCGTCCGGACACCTCCACCTAGTCTCTCATTGGTTCTCCCTATTCCTGTTCATTTTCCACAGAAATTGCAAACTGGGCCAAACAGGAGGTTAAAGGCACTGACTCTCCAAGTGGGGAGAGTGTTAGTAAAGCGTCTGGAATGTTGCACCTGAGTACAAGGAAACGAAAACTGAGACACATTTGAACACGTTTTCCGATCACACGGTGGATCATACTCTGGGTTCCACATGCATCTTTTAGCTGAAGGAAGAATCCCTTAAACAGGGAGAGTTGAGACCCATGGAATGGGTACCATGCAATATGACTTCAAAGGGTCTGCATTTGCTCACCGAACCTCACCAATCCTATCACTGCTGCGTTTATGCCGCTGTACACACGCTTGATTCTCTTTCGGAGACATATAAATCCATAGGTTTTAAGATTCTTACTAGTCAGGTAGATTCTTAGGCGTTTAATATGGAGTGTTGAGTCCACTTCGTTGAGCAAGGAGTAGCTCTTGTCTATTACATATTTGGCTTATGGAACGGTATCTGTGCTCATTTCAATCTCTGGTTTTATGCAGCACCCCAACTCACCCGTCCCCTTAAGCAAGCATAAGTTGGTTTTCTACATTTGACACCCTGTTCTGTTTTGTAATTCAGTTCTTGTGTAGCCAAGTTTACATTCCGTGTATTAGTGATATCTTATGATGTTTCTTTTTCTGTGTGACTAATTTCACTTAGAATCATCGTACCTGAATCCACTCATTATGCTGCTACGGGCCTGTTGACATAGATTTCATTGCTGAGTGATATTGCATTGTACGTAAGTACCACAATTTCTTTATCCATTTTTCGCTTTCTGTGATATTGAACTTGTACCGTAAACGAGGTTCTTGTAAACAGAGCCGTCCCAAACTTTGGGGTGGCTGTGTCTTTTTGATTTTAATTTCCCTAAGCTATAGGACCATAAGTGGAAGTGCCCTAGGCTCTGTTGCTTTGTTTTCTGGATGTTTCAGGAAACACCATACACTTCTCCAGAGTGGCTGCTGGCAATTGACATCCCGCCCATCAGCATAACTAGGCTCCCAGTTCTCCATGGCCTGTCCTGCCTTTCTGGATTTTACACTTTTTACAGATGGCCCTTTTGACCGGGGAGCAGTGAGACTTCATTGTAGTGCAGATTTCCTTTGCAAGCTTGCTTGGTTGGCCAAAAAGGGCGTATGCGTTTTTTCCTGAATATATTCAGGAAAAAACGCATACGCCCTTTTTGGCCAAGTGCATCATTGTGGACGTTCTGCCTCTTTTCCTATGCTTTACATGCAATTCCAGTCTACCTCCTGAAATCGGTTTCCTGCAATTCTGCCCCCCTTTCAACTCCTCTTGGCAGCCTTACTTCAATATATTTTTGGAAGATAGCTGTCCTTTATAACTCTGCAGGTTTGTGAATTACAGTGCCCCTGAGCTCCTTTCTTCAACTCGCTTTCTTGTGAGCTGGCCGCAACACCGCAGGATTGCTTCTGGTCCTAGTGTGGTTCCGGCATGGCACGCTGAGCCTTTGGTTAATTCCTCTTCCTGGTTGGAAATGAGAGTTAAATTTGCCCGTCTGGACACCTCCACCTAGTCTCTCATTGGTTCTCCCTATTCCTGTTCATTTTCCACAGAAATTGCAAACTGGGCCAAACAGGAGGTTAAAGGCACTGACTCTCCAAGTGGGGAGAGTGTTAGTAAAGCGTCTGGAATGTTGCACCCGAGTACCAGGAAACGAAAATTGAGACACATTTGAACACGTTTTCCGATCACACGGTGGATCATACTCTGGGTTCCACATGCATGTTTTAGCTGAAGGAAGAATCCGTTAAACAGGGAGAGTTGAGACCCATGGAATGGGTACCATGCAATATGACTTCCAAGGGTCTGCATTTGCTCACCGAACCTCAGCAATCCTATCACTGCTGCGTTTATGCCACTGTACACACGCTTGATTCTCTTTCGGAGACATATAAATCCATAGGTTTTAAGATTCTTACTAGTCAGGTAGATTCTTACTAGTCAGGTATATTCTTAGGCGTTTAATATGGGGTGTTGAGTCCACTTCGTTGAGCAAGGAGTAGCTCTTGTCTATTACATATTTGGCTTATGGAACGGTATCTGTGCTCATTTCAATCTCTGTTTTTATGCAGCACCCCAACTCACCCGTCCCCTTAAGCAAGCATAAGTTGGTTTTCTACATTTTTGACCCTGTTCTGTTTTGTAATTCAGTTCCTGTGTAGCCAAGTTTACATTCCGTGTAGTAGTGATATCTTATGATGTTTCTTTTTCTGTGTGACTAATTTCACTTAGAATCATCGTACCTGAATCCACTCATTATGCTGCTCCGGGCCTGATGACATAGATTTCATTGCTGAGTGATATTGCATTGTACGTAAGTACCACAACTTCTTTATCCATTTTTCGCTTTTTGCGATATTTAACTTGTACCGTAAACGAGGTTCTTGTAAACAGAGCCATCCCAAACTTTGGGGTGGCTGTGTCTTTTTGATTTTAATTTCCCTAAGCTATAGGACCATAAGTGGAAGTGCCCTAGGCTCTGTTGCTTAGTTTTTTGGATGTTTCAGGAAACACCATACACTTCTCCAGAGTGGCTGTTGGCCATTTACATCTCGCCCATCAGCATAACAAGGCTCCCAGTTCTCCATGGCCTGTCCTGCCTTTCTGGATTTTACACTTTTTTCAGAAGGCCCTTTGACCGGGGGGCAGTGAGACTTCATTGTAGTGCAGATTTCCTTTGCGAGCTTGCTTGGTTGGCCAGAAAGTGCATATGCGTTTCTTCCTGAATATATTCAGGAAAGAACGCATACGCCCTTTTTGGCCAAGTGCATCATTGTCGACGTTCTGAGTCTTTTCATATGTTTTCAGTGCAATTCCAGTCTACCTCCTGAAATCGGTTTCCTGCAGTTCTGCCTTGCTCTCAGTTCCTCTTCATAGCCTTACCTCAATATACGTTTGGAAAATAGTTGGCCTTTATAACTCTGCAGGTTTTTCAATTGCAGTGGCCCTTAGCTCCATTTTTCAGCTCTTATTTTTTGATCTTGCCTCATATCCACAGGATTTCTTCAGGCCCTATTCTTCTTCTGGGGCGCCTTGCTCTGCCTTTGGTTAATTCTTCTTCCTGATGTGAAATTAGAGTGACATGTGCCCATTGAAACCGCTACAGCTATTTTCTCACTGGTTCCCCCTATTCCCATTCATCCTCCGCACTAACTGCAGACTGTGCGATACCGGAACTTAAAGGCATTGACTCTCCATGTGGAGATGTTGTTAGTAAAGTGGCTGGAATGTTGATCCGGAGCCCCAGGAGAGGAAAATGAGGTGCATTTTAGAAACCTTTCCCGATCATATGGTATACCATCTGCTGGATTTCCCATGCATGGTTTAGCTGTAGGAAGATTCCCTTCAACTTGGAGTGTTGGGACCCTTGGAATAAGTAGCATGAAGTATTGCATTAAACTTTCGGCAGTTGCTCACCAAAGCTCTCCAATCCTTTCAGCCCCAAGTGTCCAGCCTTATGTCTTATCCAGCTGTGGGTTTATATGTGGTCATTCCAGGTTGCATCACAGCCCCTGAGCGAATTTTGTAAGAATTTTTCTCTCTTTCATTGTTTCTGCGTTTTGGTTTTAAAATTTATTTCTATAATGAGGTTTAGCTCATTTTCACTGCTGTGTTTGTGCCGCTCTGCGCACACTTGATTCCCTTATGGAGATATATCAATACATGGGTTTTAAGATTCTTATTACTCAGATATATTTCTCTGTGGTGTATAGGGTGTGTTGAGGCCAGTTCATTGAGCAAGGTGTAGATCTTGTCTGATACCTATTTGGTTTATTGAACGGTATCTGTGCTAATTTCAAACTCTGGTTTTATGCATCACCCCACCTCTCCTTTCCCCTTAAGCTGACATAAGTGTGTTTTCTAAATGTGAGACACTGTTCTGTTTTGTCATTCATTTTTTGTGCAGCCATATTTATCCTCCCTCTATAAGTGATATCTTATGATATGTTTCTTTTTCTGTTTGACTTATTTCAAGTAGTATTATCGGACCTCAATCCACTCTTTATCCTTCTACTAGCCTTATTACATTGATTTCATGGTGAAGAGATATTCCATTGTACATAAGTACCACATTTTCTTTATCCATTGTTCTCTTTCCTGGGATATTTAAGGTGTACTGAAGTTGAGGTTCTTGTAAACAGAGTAGCCCTAAACTGTGGTGTGCTTGTGTCTTGTTGATTTTTAGACTTCCCTAGATATACTCCCGTGATTGGAAGTGCCCTATGCTCTGTCGCTCTGTTTTTTAGATGATTTAGGAACCACCATACACTTCTCCAGAGTGGCTCTCGGCAGTTCACACACTGTCCATCAGCGTATAAAGGCTCCCTGTTCTCCATGGCCTGTCCTGCATTTCTGGTTTTTACAATTTTTTCGGATGGCCCTTTTGACCGGTGGGAAATGAGACTTCTTTGTTGTGCACATTTGCATTGCTTGCTTGCTTGGTTGCCCATAAAGTGCGTATGCGTTTTTTCCTGGATATATTCAGGAAATAACACATACTCCCTTTTGGGCCAACTGCATCATTGTCGAAATTCTGCCGCTTTTCATGTGCTTTAAAGGCGAGTCCAATCTATCTCTTGAAATCTGTTTCTTGCAATTCTGTCTTGCATTCAGATCCTCTTCTTTGCCTTACCTCAACATATTTTTGGACGTTAGTTTTCATTTATAACTCTGCAGGTTTGTGAATTGCAGTGACCCTGAGCTCCATTTTTTAAGTTGCTCTTTTGTGAGCTGGCCTCAAAACTGCAGGATTGCTTCAGGCCCTATTTTGGCTCCGGCGAGGCGGGCTGAGCCTTTTTTTAATTCTTATTCTTAATGGGAAATTAGAGTGACATGTGCCTGTCCAAACCCCTACAACTATTCTCTCATTGTTTCCCCCTGTTCCCGTTCATCCTCCTCACAATTTGCAAAATGTGTGAAACAGAAGTTTAAATGTGCTGATTCTCTAAGTGGGGAGATTCTAAGTAACGTGGCTGGAATGATGAACAGGAGCACCAGGAGAGGATAAATGAAGTGCATTTTAGACACATCTCCCGATCACATGGTGTACAGTCCTCTGGGTTTTCCATGCATGTTTTAGCTGTAGGAAGATTCCTTGAACCTGCAGATTTGAGACCCATTGAATGGGTACCAGGTAGTATTACTTTAAAGGGTGTGCATTTCCTCACCCAACCCCACATTTCTCTTAGTGCGAACAGTTTCCAGCCTTATGTCTCATCCTGCTGTGGGTCTAGATGTGTTCAATCCATGTTGCATCACCGTCCCTGAGGAAAAGTTGTAAGAGGTTTTCTCTGTCTCTCTGTCGTTTATTTTTTTCAATTTATTACTATGTTGTTTACAGCTGATTTTCAAAGCTCTGTTTCTTGCTGCTGTACATCTACTTGATTCACGTACAGAGAGACATCAATAATTTCTTTTTCAGATTCTTACCAGTCATAGATATTCTTTTCCGGTGACTTGAGTGTGCTGAGTGCAGTTCTTTTAGTTACCGTGTAGGCCTTGTTGATTATCAGTTTGGTATTTGGAATGGTATCTTTGCTAATTTCAACCTCCTGGATGATGCCTCACCCCTCCCCACCTTTCCCGTTTAGCAGCCTTACACGTGTTTTCTACATATTTATGTCACTTAGAATGATCATACGTAACTCCTCCGGAGTTGTTACAACTGGCCATATTTCATTGATTTCCAGGCTGAGTAATATTCCACTCTACATAAGTACCACATCTCTATCCATTTTTTCCCTCCAGAGACATTTAAGTTATATCCTAGTCGAGGATCTTTTAAACAGAGAGGCAGTAAACATTGGGGTGCCTGTGTCCTCTCGATTTTTGTTTTTCCCAAGATATACGCCCATGAGTGCAAGTGCCCTATGCTCTGTAGCTCATTTTTTAGATGCTTTAGTAAACACAATACAGTTCTCCAGAATGGCCGTTGGCAATATACATTTCCACTATAAGCCTCACAGGGCTCCCTCCTCTCCTTGCCCTGTCCTGCATTTCTGGCGTTTACACTTTATGAGGATGGCTCTTCTGACTGATGCGAAGTGATATCTTTTGTAGTATTGATTTCCAGTGCCCACCTGTTTGGTTGGCTAAAAAAGTGTATGCCCTTTTCTTGAATATATACAGAAAAAAACGCATACAGCCTTTTTGGCCAACTGCAATGTCGGAAATGTTCAGCCCCTTTTCTTGTGCTTAATGGCGAGTCCTTTCTACCTCCTCAAATCCCTTTCCTGCCATTCTCCCTTGCTTGCCAATCCTTTTCTCTGACTTTCCTCAAGACATTTTTCAGTGATAGATATTTTCAACTCTGCAGTTTCGTGAATTTTACTGCCCCTGAGTTCCATTGTTCAACTTGTGTTTATGGGAACTGGCCACAAAGCAGTGGGATTTCCTCAAGCCCTATACTGTTTCCATGGGCAACCCTGGCCTTTGGTCAATTCATCTTCCTGATTGGAAATTAGAGTGACATGTGCCTGTCTGAACACCTAGGACTTGTCTCTCATTGTTCCTCATCCTTCCGCTTCATCCTCTGGACAAATTCCAAACTGTACGCAACAGGATGTTGACAGTGTTGACATCTCCAAGTGGGGAGACTGTTAGTAAAGACGCTGGAGGGGTGAACCCGAGCACCAGGAGATGAGGAGATGAGATGCCTTTTCCAAACTCTTCCCGATCAGACGGTATACCATCCTCTGGGTGTGACAGACATGTTTTAGCAGTAGGAAGAGTCCCATTCATGTAAGGAGAACACCAGGGCTTTTTCAAAATCAGTGTCTCCCCGAAACCCAAACTGGGGAGTTTTTTAAGCTACGGCTACACATATGTTCATTAAGGGCCTTGGGAAGTAGGCAGAGTCCAAACTTTAGATGACTGAAGTCTTCAGGGTCAGAAGCACTCACCACCGGCTTCCCTTAGGTTACACTTTAACTGTCATTGATAGATGATGTCAATAAAAATATCTATTCTTTTTCCGATTATTTCCCCTTATAGGTTATTGCACAATATTGAGTGTAGTTCCCTGTGCTATACAGTAGTTCCTTGTTGATGATCTATTTTATACATAGCAGTGTGTATGTGTTAATTCCAAACTGTTAATTTATCCCTCCTCCCACCTTTCCCCTTTGGTAATAATAAATTATAAGATTTTATACTTCTCAGAAATGGGGGAGCTGAAAGAGAGGTATCATTTTCAATGGAAAAGCATTTAAAACAAGATTGAAGCTTTAACCAAGATTATTAGATGTACATCCTTGGAAAGAAATCACTTCATTTCTCTAATATTGACCTGACAAATAGGACAAACCTTCTCACTGAACTTGCTTATAATAAAGTGATGGAAATATCAAATGGAAGTGTTAGAAACATCTTATTTTACCCGAGCCTTATAAACTGTTCTATGTTAACTACAGTTTGGCTCACACATCTGTTCATTGAAGTTACAATAGTCTCAATTTCTGTTACTGATCCTCCAGAGTGGACCCCAACAAGGGTCCCCCTGCCCAGTGTCATTGGGGCCAACAGATCGAGACTGAGTTTGGTTCCCAAGCAAAGGAAACTTTATATTTTCATCAGAGAATGGAGAGGTGAGAGCATGCACTACCCCGTGGGCTGTGGGCTGGGCTGCTGTGTAGAGATCCTGTCAGAGTCAGTGGGAGGGAGGGGGCGGAGCTCTCAAGGGCCGGGTTGGCTGCAGCTCAGGCTCTATATCTCGGAGTCTGCACTGGGCCCCAGGAGCTGAGGTGTCGACCCAGCCATTCTGCACCAGGAAATCTGGTCTGAAGTGCCGGGTGTGGAACCTCTGCATGCGGGACCCTAGGAGCACGTGAAATTAGACAAAGCACAAAGGATAAAAAAGGTCAGACTTGACTTTATTGCCCAGATTCTATTTTTATCTCCCAGGGATTTTTAATGGGCTTTGCTGGGGACAAACCCCTCCTCTGCCTTTTGTCCCGTTCCTCACTCTTGGAGTGCTGAGGGTGCAGACCCTTCTTCTGTAACTGCTGAGTGCTGAGTTGGGAGCCCTCATACCAGGGGACGAGGGTCAGAACTTCTCCCCAGCAGCCTCCAGGTGACGTTGATTGGCCCCAGGACCCCTGCCTCCCTGCTCGTCCGCCTGAGCACCAGCATTGGAAGTGTTATAGATTCTAATGACCTTTAAGGGTCCAGGAAAGAGATGTGCAGAGACGCTGTGGGGGCCGGTTTCACCCCGCCCCACATTTGTTCGGCCACCTTAGGCTGACCGTTTCTGCCAGCCTAGATGCTCTGACCAGTAGTCTGCTCTTTCTTCAATTAGGCCCCTGAATTAACATAAAAACAGCACCAGGTGTCAGAGCCCTGCCCGCTCAACTCCCAGACAGTCCAGGGTCAGTGGTGATCAAGGACCATGATGGCCACTGAGTCAACAGCCTTTTGAAGTAAACAGGAGTCCAGCCGGTCTTATTGGCCACCATCATCACGGTGTCTGTAGGCTTTTCTATGGTGACAGTGTGATATACGGTTCCCCCGCCAAGATTATTAGCTCCCCTCCGGGTGCAGGAAGTCCTGCAAGCAGTAGTCTACTCCTTCGGGACACACTATTGTTGTTTTATGAGAGAAACTCCAGGTCAAGTGATGTTCACATGAGTCGTCATGGTGCCCTGTTGCCTCCGGTTATCTCTCTGGATGTTGGAGTTGGAGGGCCTCCTCACTCGAGGTCGGTGTGCCCACGGAGCGAACCCTGCAACTTCAGGGCATGGTTGGTGATTAGGATCACCACGTGGGGTCCTTTTCCCTTAGGAGGGAGGTGGCCTTTTGGGCTGCTGATTTCCAGGTTTTTAGATACCGCCAGTATCTTGGCCAGATGTGGCAGTGGGCCAAGCCCCTTGGTGACTGTAGTTTATCCTACCTGGATGGCATTCTTGCGTTGTTCCATTTCAAGTGGTCCCAGTTTTTGCACTAATTCTCCAATGGCGATTCACCTTTCACCGGGAATGGAAAGGTCAAAGGGTTTAGCTCAATTAGGGAGTTCCAGGGCAAGGGTCTGAATTGACTGCTCTTTCCATTCTTGAAAGGCCACTTCTGGATTCTGTTCAAAAGGATCATCATCTTTTCCTTTCAGTGTTTCATATAGAGGCCCAGCTAGTAGACTGTAGTTAGGGATCCAGAAGCAGCAAACCCTGGCCTCCCCAGGAACCCCTAAGCTGTCTTCTAGTTTTAGAAAGGGGTAAGGCTGCAAATGGTTTCTTCCCTTTCCTGGGATGGGCTTCTCTGACCTTGTGTGAGAATGAAGCCCAGGCAGGTCACCGCAGTCTGTGATATTTGAGCTTTTTCTTGGACAACTTCTATCCTTTATTGGCTTGGTAGTTCAGAGGCCTCCTTAGTAGGGCTGGCGATCAGAATGTCGTCTGCATATTGAAGGAGGGTTTCCTTTTCCAGAGGTAGAACTTTTCGGTCGTTAGCTAAGCTTTCCCCAAAGATGGTGTGGGAATTTTTGAACCCTTGGGGCAAGACGGCCCGGAAGTATTGTTTTAGTTGTATGTTGAGTCCTGCCACTCACAAGCCAAAATTTCTTGTGACTCTGGGACTAATGGAATACAAAAGAAGGCATCATTGAAGACTAATACAGAATACCATGTCCTGGTGGTTGGTAGAATGACCAGCAGGGTGTAGGAATCAGGAGCAACTGGAGGTATATCCTCGGTGGCTTCACTGACTGTCCTGACATCCTTTACCAGGTCCCCAGCAGCCCATGGGGCTCTCGTGGTCAGGCCAATCCCAGGATATGGAGCTCTCCTGGGCAGGTACCCCACCCCCAACCCAGCCCACGGGGCTCTCATGGTCAGGCCCCTCCCAGGATACAGAGCTACCCTTGCAGGTACCGTGGCAGGGCTGGGCACACAGGAACCGTGCACATAGCCCTCATTGAAGAGCACCCCCAGCTCACCTGTCGCTCAGAGCTGACACAGAGCACCTCAGAGCAGGACTTGAACTAACAAACAGCAGCTCCGACAGGTCTGTGACCCTGGGCATCACTCTGTGTGGCCTCCCTCCACCTGGTCTTCCAGAGACTTCCACTGCACCCAGGGCACCAGGCCTCTGTCTCCAACCACCACCCACCCCTCCTCTCCCTGACTCCTGGGTTCCTCTCATTAGGAGAGGGTTTTCTTGAAGTTGTCTCCCACTCATGGGCCAGATAAAATGATTAGAAAACAAGCCAAAGCTGCAGCCCCTTGTCTATCCTGACTCTCAGGAGCCCACACCTGTTCCTTGGACCTGGCCGGTTCAGCAAGTTCCATTTTCTGCAACTGTGAGCCCCTGAGGGGTGATGATTGGCTACCTGGGCAGCCTTACCATGCTGGCCAGCCCTCCCCAGGTGTGCCTGGGTTGAGATCAATATAAATACCACTCCAGGCAGCAAAAGCCCCTGCAGCTGTGCCTGACGCCATTTTCTCTGCCCTGTCAGCAGTCTCGGGGCTGGGCTGGTGGGAGGGAGTGAGAGGCCACGGCTTTGTGGGTGGCCCAGTGTGAGTGGGGCTCTGCTGGACTTTCTGCAGCAGATGCCAGGCTGCCACCTGCTAAAGAAGAGGATGTGTCACCCATACCTGCTGCTGGAATTTCTCCCTGGGCAGAGGTGAGGAAGGAAAAAAGCAGTGGGGGCAGGGACAGGACGGGTATCTCAGGCAGGGAAATGGAAATCTTCCAGAAGAGCACCCAGGGCCAGGACCATCCTGGCTGGCCTGCAGGCACCAAGTCAGCTGGCATGCTGTCACTCGTGTGGCTCCATGGCCCTTCCTCTAGGCTTTCAAGTCCTTGTATATATTCAGGTGTTTTACCTGGGAAGGGTGGGAACAGTTCAGCAGCAAGTGGCCTGGGGCTCAGCTCACGTTTACTCACAGATACCTCGGCACGGTGCCCCAGCTTTGCAATGAGGACGCTTGTTGTGTGGGGGCTGCTGGCTGAATGGGAGACGATTCCCCACCACTGACCAACTTCAGAATTGTTTACAACTGGAGCAAGTGCCCTGATACGGTTTTCCTCTGAGTAACTGGTGGGTTCTGTTTTTTTTTTCTCTTTTTCGTTTTTGGTTCAAGGTAGATTTTATTCCTCTTTTTTGTATTTACAGATATAAGCATGGAAATAATTTATTCATATAAATACATGTATGTGAAGGGAATAATTGTTTTTTCTGTTTTATTTTTTAAATTTTATTTCTTTTTAATTTTGAATTTTATTTTATATTTTTATACAGCAGGTTCTCATTGGTTATCTATTTTATACATATAAATGTTTACATGCCAATCCCAATCTCTCAACTCCTCCCACCACCACCCCTCCAAGAGCTTTCCCCCCTTGTTGTCCATACGATTGTTGTCTACATCTGTTGCTCTATTTATGCCTTGCAAAGCGGTTAATCTGTACAGTTTTTCTAGGTTCCACATATATGCATGAATATACAAGATTTGTTTTTCTCTTTCTGACTTACTTCACTCTGTAGGACAGTCTCTAGATCCATCGACGTCTCTACAAATGACCCAATTTCATTCCTTTCATGGCTTAGTAATATTCCATTTTATATATGTACCACAGCTTTATGCATTCGTCTGTCTGTGGGCATTTAGGTTGCTTCCATTACCTCGATATTGTAAATAGTGATGCAATGAACATTGCGGTGAATGTCTCTTTTTGATTTATGGTTTTGTCTGAGTATATGTCCAGTCCTGGGATTGCTGTATCATATGGTAATTCTATTATTAGTTTCTTAAGAAACTCCATATTGTTCTCCATAGTGACTGTATCAATTTATATTCCCAACAATAGTGGAAGAGTGTTCCTTTTCTCCACACCCTTTCCAGCATTTGTTGTTTGTAGATTTTCAGATGATGCCCATTCTAACAGGTGTGAGGTGATACCTCATTGTTGAGTCCATTTCGTTGAGCAACGGGTAGGTCTTGTCTATTACATATTTGGCTTATGGAACGGTATCTGTGCTAATTTCAAACTCTGGTTTTATGCAGCACCCCAACTCACCTTTCCCCTTAAGCAAGCATAAGTTGGTTTTCTAAACTTGAGACCCTGTTCTGTTTTGTAATTCAGTTCATGTGTAGCCAAGTTTACATTCCGTGCATTAGTGATACCTTATGATGTTTCTTTTTCTGTGTGACTTATTTCACTTAGAATCATCATGCCTCAATCCACTCATTATGCTGGTACAGGCCTGGTGACACAGATTTCATTGCTGAGTGGTATTCTGTTGTACATAAGTACCGCAACTTCTTTATCAATTATTTGTTCTCTGGGATATTTAACTTGTACTGTAGAAGAGGCTCCTGTAAACAGAGCCGTTGTAAATTTTGGGGTGGCTGTGTCTTTTTGATTTTAATTTCCCTAAGCTATAGGACCATAAGTGGAAATGCCCTAGATTCTGTTGCTTTGTTTTTCAGATGTATCAGGAAACACCATACACTTCTCCAGAGTGGCTGTTGGCAATGTACATCCCGCCCATAAGCATAACAAGGCTCCTTTTTCCCCATGGCCTGTCTTGCCTTTCTGGATTTTACACTTTTCTCAGTGGCCCTTTAGACCGGGGGGAAGTGACACTTCATAGTAGTTCGGATTTCCATTGCAAGCTTGCTTGGTTTGCCAAAAAGGGCGTATGTGTTTTTTCCTGAATATATTCAGGAACAAACTCATACGCCCTTTGTTGCCATGTGCATCATTGTCGATGTTCTGCCTCTTTTCCTATGCTTTAAATGCAAATCCAGTCTACCTCCTGAAATCGGTTTCCTGCAATTCTGCCCCGCTTTCAAGTCCTCTTCGCAGCCTTACTTCAATATATTTTTGGACGTTATCTGTCATTTATAACTCTGCAGGTTTGTGAATTACAGGGCCCCTGAGCTCCTTTCTTCAACTCGCTTTCTTGTGAGCAGGCCGCAAACCCGCAAGACTGCTTCAGGCCCTAATCTGCTTCTGGCAGGGCACGCTGAGCCTTTGGTTAATTCCTCTTCCTGGTGGGAAATGAGTGTTAAATATGCCCGTCCAGACACCTACCTCACTCTCAACCCCTTGGTGATGTGGGTCCTCTGGTTTGTGGCCACTTTTGCTGGGTTCCTCACCTTTCAATGATGTGGCCCCACTAGTGTGAGGACACTCCTGCTTGGTTCTCATCCACGTGGTTATGTGGACCCCCTGGTGAGAGTCTGTTCCTGGCTTTGTTCCTCACCCACCTGTGAGGGAGACCCTCTGCTGATAGGTCACTCCTGCATGGCTGGCACACATTGCCTTGGTGAAGTCAGCTGTGTGGTGGCAGTTGGAGCGTGCTGGGAATCTCTTCCCCCGGTGATGAGGGCCCTCTTGCGTCAGGCCCTAACTGCTGGGCTCACCAACTTTTCTTAGGGAGCCCAGTGATGCTTTGGCACTCCTCTTAGGATCCCATCTCCATGGGGATGTGGGCCTTCTGCTCTGAGGTCCCAACGGCTGGGTTGTTCACATTTTCATGATGTGGGCTCTCTGGTGTTAGTTCACAGAAGCCTGGATCCCATAGCCTCTGTGCTCTTGGCTGCCTGCTGGGAGGTTCCAACTGCTGGATTCCTCACTTTTTTAATTTTTTGGGCCCTCTGTTGTGAGGATCCTCCTGCCTGCCTCACTCCCAGCCCCTTCGTGATGTGTGTCGTCTGGTTTGAGGCCACATGTGCTGGGTTCCTCACCTTTCGATGATGTGGGACCAATGGTCTTAGGAGACTCCTGCCTGGTTCACATCCCCTTGGTGATGTGGGCCCTCTGTTGAGAGTCTGATCCCGGCTGGGTTCCTCACCCATCTGTGAGGTAGGCCGTCTGATGTGAGGTCACTCTTGCCTGGCTTGCTCACCTCGCCTTGTGGACATGAGCCCTCTGGTGGCACTTGGAGCCTGCTGGGAGCCTCCTCTCGTCGGTGATGAGGGCCCTCTGGCATCAGGCCCTAACTGCTGGGCTCCCTACATTTTGTGATGTGCGCCCAGTGGTGCGAGGACACTCCAGCCAGGTTCACATCCCCATTGGGGTGTGGGCCTTCTGCTCTGAGGTCCCAAAGCCTGGGTTGCTCACAGTTTCATGATGTGGGCTCTCTGCTGTTAGTTCACTCCTGCCTGCATCCCATAGCTTCTGTGCTCTGGGCCGCCTGCTGGGAGGTTCCAACTGCTGGATTCCTCACCTTTCTTATTCTTTGGGCCCTCTGTTTTTAGGCTACTCCTGCCTGCCTCACTCCCATTCCCTTTGTGATATGTGTCCTCTGATTTGAGACCACATGTGCTGGGTTCCGCACCTTTCGATGATGTGACCCCACTGGAGGGAAGACAGTCCTGACTGGTTCCCATCCCCTTGCTGATGTGGGCCCTCAGGTGAGAGTCTGATCCTGGCTGGGTTCCTCACCCTTCTGTGAGGTGGGCCCTCTGCTGTGAGGTCAATCATGCCTGTCTGGCACACGTCACCTTGGCGACATGGGCCCTCTGGTGGCAGTTGGAGTGTGCTGGGATCCTCCTCCCCTCGGTGATGAGGGCCCTCTTGCCTTAGGCCATAACTGCTGGGCTCCCCACATTTTCTGATGTGCGCCAAGTGAGTGAGGAGACTCTTGCCAGGTTCGCATCCCCATGGCGATATGGGCCTTCTGCTCTGAGGTCAAAACGGCTGGCTTGCTCACAGTACCATGATGTGGGCCCTCTGCTGTGAGTTCACTCCGGCAAGGATCCCTTATCATCGGTGCTCTGAGCCGCCTGCTGGGAGGTTCCAACTGCTGGATTCCTCAACTTTTTTATTCTATGTGCCCTCTGTTGTGAGGCTCCTCCTGCCTGCCTCACTGCCAGCCCCTTGGTGATGACTGTCCTATGGCTTGAGGCCACATGTGCTGCGTTCCTCACATTTCGATGATGTGACCCCACTCGTGTGAGGACACTCCTGCCTGGTTCCCATCCCCTTGGTGAGGTGGGCCCTCTGGCGAGAGTCTAATCCTGGCTGGGTTCCTCAACGTTCTGTGAGGTAGGCCCTCTGCTGTGAGGTCACTCCTGCCTGGCTGGCACACGTCACCTTGGAGACGTGAGCCCTCTGGTGGCAGTTGGAGCGTGCAGGGCGCCTCCTCCTCTCGGTGATGATGGCCCTCTGGCGTCAGGCCCTAAATGGTGGGCTCCCCACATTTTCTGATGTGCGCCCAGTGGTGCGAGGACACTCCAGCCAGGTTCCCATTCCCATGGGGATGTGGTCCTTCTGCGCTGAGGTCTCAACTCCTGGGTTGCTCACAGTTTTGTGATGTGGGCCCTCTGCTGTGAGTTCACTGTGGCCTGGATCCCATAGCCTCGGTGTTCTGGGCCGCCTGCTGGAAGGTCTAAATGCTGGAATCCTCACGTTTTTTATATTATGTGCCCTGTGTTGTGAGGCTACTCCTGCCTGCCTCACTCCAAGGCCCTTGGTGATGTGGGTCCTCTGGTTTGAGGACACATGTGCTGGGTTCCTCACCTTAAGATGATGAGGCCCCACTGGTGTGAGGATAATCCTGACTGGGTCCCATCCCCTTTGTGATGTGGGCCCTCTGGTGAGAGTCTGATCCTGGCTGGGTTCCTCACCCATCTGTGAGGTGGGCCCTCTACTATCAGGTAACTCTTGCCTGGGTTGCTCACCTCGCCTTGTTGACATGAGCCCTCTGGTGGCAATTGGACCCTGCTGGGAGCCTCCTCAGCTCTGTGATGAGGGCCCTCTGACGTCAGGCCCTAACTGCTGGGCTCCCCAACTTTTCTTAGTGAGCCCAGTGTTGCTCAAGCACTCCTCTTAGGTTCCCATCCCCATGGGGATGTGGGCCTTCTGCTCTGAGGTTCCAACGGCTGGATTGATCACAATTTCATGATGTGGGCTCTCTGGTGTTAGTTCACTGTGGCCTGGATCCCATAGCCTCTGTGGTCTTGGCTGCCTGCTGGGAGGTTCCAACTGCTCGATTCCTCAACTTTTGTATTCTATGGGTCCTGTGTTGTGATGCTCCTCCTGCCTGCCTCACTCGCAACCCCTTCGTGATGTGGGTCTTCTGGTTTGAGGCCACATGTGCTGGGTTAGGCAACTTTCAATGATGTGGCCCCACTGGTGTGAGGACACTCCTGCCTGGTTCCCATCCCCTTGGTGATGTGGGCCTTCTGGTGACAGTCTTATCCTGGCTGAGTTCCTCACTCTTCTGTGAGGTAGGCCCTCTGCTGTGAGGTCAATCCTGCCTGACTTGCACACATCACCTTGGCGACGTGGGCCCTCTGTTGGCACATGGAACCTGCTGGGAGCCTCCTGCCCTCGGTGATGATGGCCCTCTAGCATCAGGCTCTAACTGCTGGGCTCCCCACGTTTTCTGATGTGAGCCCAGTGATGCCAGGACACTCCTGTCAGGTTCCCATCCCCATGGGGATGTGGGCTTTCTGCTCTGAGGTCCCAATGCCTGGGTTGCTCACAGTTTCATGATGTGGGCTCTCTGGTGTTAGTTAACTCCTGCCTGCATCCCATAGCTTCTGTGCTCTCGGCCGCCTGCTGGGAGGTTCCAAATGCTGGATTCCTCACTTTTTTTATTCTTTGGGCCCTCTGTTTTTAGGCTACTCCTACCTGCCTCACTCCCATCCCCTTTGTGATGTATGTCCTCTGATATGAGGCCACATGTGCTGGGTTCCTCACCTTTCGATGATGTGGTCCCACTGGTGGGAGGACAGTCCTGACTGGTTCCCATCCCCTTGGTGTTGTGGGCCCTCTGGTGAGAGTCTCATCCTGCCTCGGTTCCTCACCCTTCTGTGAGATAGGCCCTCTGCTGTGAGGTCACTACTGCCTGGCTGGTGCATGCCACCTTGTAGACGTGGGCCCTCTGTTGGCAGTTGGAACCTGCTGGGAGTCTCCTCCCCTCAGTTATGAGGGCCCCCTGGCATCAGGCCCTAACTGCTGGGCTCCTAACATTTTCTGATATGTGCTAAGTGGTGTGAAGCCACTCCTGCCAGGTTCCCATCCCAATGGGGATGTGGGCCTTCTGTTCTGAGGTCCCAACAGCTGGGCTGCTCACAGGTTCATGATGTGGGCCCTCTGCTGTGAGTTCACTGCGGCCTGGATCCCATAGCCTCGGTGCTCTGGGCCACTTGCTGGGAGGTTCCAACTGCTGGATTCCTCAACTTTTATATTCTATGGACCCTGTGTTGTGAGGCCAGTCCTGCCAGCCTCATTCCGAACCCCTTGGTGATGTGGTTCCTCTGGTTTGAGGACACATGTGCTGGGATCCTCACCTTTCGATGATGTTGTCCCACTGGTGTGGGGACACTCCTGCCTGGTTCCCATCCCCTTGGTGATGTGGGCCCTCTGGTGAGAGTCTGATCCTGGCTGTGTTCCTCACCCTTCTGTGAGGTGGGCCCTCTGCTGTGAGGTCACTCCTGCCAGGCTGGCACACATCGCCTTGGCGACGTTGGCCCTCTGGTGGCAGCTGGAGCCTGCTGGGAGCCTCCTCCTCTCGGTGATGAGTGCCCTCTAGCGTCAGGCCCTAACTTCTGAGCACCCCACGTTTTCTGATGTGAGCCCAGTGATGCCAGGACACTCCTGTCATGTTCCCATCACCATGGGGATGTGGGCCTTCTGCTCTGAGGTCCCAATGTCTGGGTTGCTCACAGTTTCATGATGTGGGCTGTCTGGTGTTAGTTCACTCTGGCCTGGTTCCTCTAGCCTCTGTGCTCTGGGCCGCCTGCTGGGAGGTTCCAACTGCTGGATTCCTCACCTTTCTTATTTTTGGGCCCTCTGTTAAGAGGCTCCTCCTGCCTGCCTCACTCCCAGCCCCTTGGTGATGGGTGTCCTATGGTTTGAAGCCACATGTTCTGGGTTCCTCACCTTTAGATGATGTGGCCCTACTCATGTGAGGACACTCCTGCCTGGTTCCAATCCATTTGGTGATGTGGGCTCTCTGGTGTGAGTCTGATCCTGACTGGGTTTGTCACACTTCTCTGAGGTGGACCCTCTGCTGTGAGGTCATTCGTGCCTGGTTGGCACACCTCGCCTTGTGGACATGAGCCCTCTGCTGGCAGTTGGAGCCTGCTGGGAGCCTCCTTCCCTTGGTGATGAGGGTCCTCTGGCGCCAGGCCCTAACTGCTGGTCGCCCAAAATTTTCTGATACGTTCTCAGTGGTGCGAGGACACTCCTACCAGAATTCCATCCCCATGGGGATGTGGGCCTCCTGCTCTGAGGTCCCAATGGCTGGGTTGCTCAGTTTCATGACATGGGCCCTCTTCTGTGAGTTCACTGTGGCCTGGATCCCATAGCCTCGGTGCTCTGGGCCGCCTGCTGGGAGGTTCCAACTGCTGGATTCCTCACTTTTTAATTCTATGTGCCCAGTGTTGTGAGGCTATTCCTGCCTGCCTCACTCCGAGGTCCTTGGTGATGTGGGTCCTCTGGTTTGAGGACACATGTGCTGAGTACCTCAGCTTTCGATGATGTGGCCCCACTGATGTGAAGACACTCCTGTCTGGTTCCCATCCCCTTGGTGATGTGGGCCCTCTGGTGAGAGTCTGATGTTGGCTGGGTTTCTCACCCTTCTGTGAGGTGGGACCTCTGCTGTGAGGTAACTCCTGCCTGGCATGCTAACGTTGCCTTGGCAATGTGAGCCTTCGGGTGGCAGTTGGAGCCTGCTGGGAATCTCCTCCCCTCAGTTATGAGAGCTCTGGATAAAACACATATGCCCTTTTTTGCCAAGTGCATTATTTTCCAAGTTCTGTCTCTTTTCCTATGCTTTAAGAGCTACTCCCGTGTACGTTTTGAAATCAATTTCCAGCAATTCTGCCCTGCATTAAAGTCCTCTTCACAGCCTTACTTCAGCATAATTTTGGATGATAGCTGTCATTTATAACTCCGAAGGTTTCTGAATTATTTCAGAATATATTCAGGAAAAAACGCATACGCCCTTTTTGGCCAAGTGCATCATTGTGGACGTTCTGCCTCTTTTCCTATGCTTTACATGCAATTCCAGTGTACCTCCAGAAATCGGTTTCCTGCAATTCTGCCCCGCTTTCAACTCCTCTTGGCAGCCTTACTTCAATATATTTTTGGAAGATAGCTGTCATTTATAACTCTGCAGGTTTGTGAATTACAGGGCCCCTGAGCTCCTTTCTTCAACTCGCTTTCTTGTGAGCTGGCCGCAACACCGCAGGATTGCTTCAGGCCCTAGTTTGATTCCGGCACGGCATGCTGAGCCTTTGGTTAATTCCTCTTCCTGGTGGGATATGAGAGTTAAATTTGCCCGTCCGGATACCTCCACCTAGTCTCTCATTGGTTCTCCCTATTCCTGTTCATTTTCCACAGAAATTGCAAACTGGGCCAAACAGGAGGTTAAAGGCACTGACTCTCCAAGTGGGGAGAGTGTTAGTAAAGCGTCTGGAATGTTGCACCCGATTACCAGGGGACGAAAACTGAGACACATTTGAACACGTTTCCCGATCACACGGTGGATCATACTCTGGGTTCCACATGCATGTTTTAGCTGAAGGAAGAATCCATTAAACCTGGAGAGTTGAGACCCATGGAATGGGTACCATGCAATATGACTTCAAAGGGTCTGCATTTGCTCACCGAACCTCAGCAATCCTATCACTGCTGCGTTTATGCCGCTGTACACACGCTTGATTCTCTTTCGGAGACATATAAATCCATAGGTTTTAAGATTCTTACTAGTCAGGTATATTCTTAGGCGTTTAATATGGGGTGTTGAGTCCACTTCGTTGAGCAAGGAGTAGCTCTTGTCTATTACATATTTGGCTTATGGAACGGTATCTGTGCTCATTTCAATCTCTGGTTTTATGCAGCACCCCAACTCACCCGTCCCCTTAAGCAAGCATAAGTTGGTTTTCTACATTTGACACCCTGTTCTGTTTTGTAATTCAGTTCTTGTGTAGCCAAGTTTACATTCCGTGTATTAGTGATATCTTATGATGTTTCTTTTTCTGTGTGACTAATTTCACTTAGAATCATCGTACCTGAATCCACTCATTATGCTGCTACGGGCCTGATGACATAGATTTCATTGCTGAGTGATATTGCATTGTACGTAAGTACCACAATTTCTTTATCCATTTTTCGCTTTCTGTGATATTGAACTTGTACCGTAAACTAGGTTATTGTAAACAGAGCCGTCCCAAACTTTGGGGTGGCTGTGTCTTTTTGATTTTAATTTCCCTAAGCTATAGGACCATAAGTGGAAGTGCCCTAGGCTCTGTTGCTTTGTTTTTTGGATGTTTCAGGAAACACCATACACTTCTCCAGAGTGGCTGCTGGCAATTTACATCCCGCCCATCAGCATAACTAGGCTCCCAGTTCTCCATGGCCTGTCTTGCCTTTCTCGATATTACACTTTTTTCAGATGGCCCTTTTGACCGGGGGGCAGTGAGACTTCATTGTAGTGCAGATTTCCTTTGCAAGCTTGCTTGGTTGGCCAAAAAGGGCGTATGCGTTTTTTCCTGAATATATTCAGGAAAAAACGCATACGCCCTTTTTGGCCAAGTGCATCATTGTGGGCGTTCTGCCTCTTTTCCTATGCTTTACATGCAATTCCAGTCCACCTCCTGAAATCGGTTTCCTGCAATTCTGCCCTGCTTTCAACTCCTCTTGGCAGCCTTACTTCAATATATTTTTGGAAGATAGCTGTCCTTTATAACTCTGCAGGTTTGTGAATTACAGTGCCCCTGAGCTCCTTTCTTCAACTCGCTTTCTTGTGAGCTGGCCGCAACACCGCAGGATTGCTTCTGGTCCTAGTGTGGTACAGGCATGGCATGCTGAGCCTTTGGTTAATTCCTCTTCCTGGTTGGAAATGAGAGTTAAATTTGCCCGTCTGGACACCTCCACCTAGTCTCTCATTGGTTCTCCCTCTTCCTGTTCATTTTCCACAGATATTGCAAACTGGGCCAAACAGGAGGTTAAAGGCACTGACTCTCCAAGTGGGGAGAGTGTTAGTAAAGCGTCTGGAATGTTGCACACCAGTACCAGGGGACGAAAACTGAGACACATTTGAACACGTTTTCCGATCACACGGTGGATCATACTCTGGGTTCCACATGCATGTTTTAGCTGAAGGAAGAATCCCTTAAACAGGGAGAGTTGAGACCCATGGAATGGGTACCATGCAATATGACTTCAAAGGGTCTGCATTTGCTCACCGAACCTCACCAATCCTATCACTGCTGCGTTTATGCCGCTGTACATACGCTTGATTCTCTTTCAGAGACATATAAATCCATAGGTTTTAAGATTCTTACTAGTCAGGTAGATTCTTACTAGTTAGGTATATTCTTAGGCGTTTAATATGGGGTGTTGAGTCCACTTCGTTGAGCAAGGAGTAGCTCTTGTCTATTACATATTTGGCTTATGGAACGGTATCTGTGCTCATTTCAATCTCTGGTTTTATGCAGCACCCCAACTCACCCGTCCCCTTAAGCAAGCATAAGTTGGTTTTCTACATTTGACACCCTGTTCTGTTTTGTAATTCAGTTCTTGTGTAGCCAAGTTTACATTCCGTGTATTAGTGATATCTTATGATGTTTCTTTTTCTGTGTGACTAATTTCACTTAGAATCATCGTACCTGAATCCACTCATTATGCTGCTACGGGCCTGATGACATAGATTTCATTGCTGAGTGATATTGCATTGTACATAAGTACCACAACTTCTTTATCCATTTTTCGCTTTCTGTGATATTGAACTTGTTCGGTAAACGAGGTTCTTGTAAACAGAGCCGTCCCAAACTTTGGGGTGGCTGTGTCTTTTTGATTTTAATTTCCCTAAGCTATAGGACCATAAGTGGAAGTGCCCTAGGCTCTGTTGCTTTGTTTTTTGGATGTTTCAGGAAACACCATACACTTCTCCAGAGTGGCTGCTGGCAATTTACATCCCGCCCATCAGCATAACAAGGCTCCCAGTTCTCCATGGCCTGTCCTGCCTTTCTGGATTTTACACATTTTTCAGATGGCCCTTTTGACCATGGGGCAGTGAGACTTCATTGTAGTGCAGATTTCCTTTGCAAGCTTGCTTGGTTGGCCAAAAAGGGCATATGCGTTTTTTCCTGAATATATTCAGGAAAAAACGCATATGCCCTTTTTGGGCAAGTGCATCATTGTGGACGTTCTGCCTCTTTTCCTATGCTTTACATTCAATTCCAGTCTACCTCCTGAAATCGGTTTCCTGCAATTCTGCCCTGCTTTCAACTCCTCTTGGCAGCCTTACTTCAATATAATTTTGGAAGATAGCTGTCATTTATAACTCTGCAGGTTTGTGAATTACAGTGCCCCTGAGCTCCTTTCTTCAACTCGCTTTCTTGTGAGCTGGCCGCAACACCGCAGGATTGCTTCAGGCCCTAGTTTGGTTACGGCACGGCATGCTGAGCCTTTGGTTAATTCCTCTTCCTGGTGGGAAATGAGAGTTAAATTTGCCCGTCCGGACACCTCCACCTAGTCTCTCATTGGTTCTCCCTATTCCTGTTCATTTTCCACAGAAATTGCAAACTGGGCCAAACAGGAGGTTAAAGGCACTGACTCTCCAAGTGGGGAGAGTGTTAGTAAAGCGTCTGGAATGTTGCACCCGAGTACCAGGGGACGAAAACTGAGACACATTTGAACACTTTTCCCGATCACACGGTGGATCATACTCTGGGTTCCACATGCATGTTTTAGCTAAAGGAAGAATCCCTTAAACCTGGAGTGTTGAGACCCATGGAATGGGTACCATGCAATATGACTTCAAAGGGTCTGCATTTGCTCACCGAACCTCAGCAATCCTATCACTGCTGCGTTTATGCCGCTGTACACACGCTTGATTCTCTTTGGGAGACATATAAATCCATAGGTTTTAAGATTCTTACTAGTCAGGTAGATTCTTAGGCGTTTAATATGTGGTGTTGAGTCCACTTCGTTGAGCAAGGAGTAGCTCTTGTCTATTACATATTTGGCTTATGGAACGGTATCTGTGCTAATTTCAATCTCTGGTTTTATGCAGCACCCCAACTCACCCGTCCCCTGAAGCAAGCATAAGTTGGTTTTGTACATTTGACACCCTGTTCTGTTTTGTAATTCAGTTCTTGTGTAGCCAAGTTTACATTCCGTGTATTAGTGATATCTTATGATATTTCTTTTTCTGTGTGACTAATCTCACTTAGAATCATCGTACCTGAATCCACTCATTATGCTGCTACGGGCCTGATGACATAGATTTCATTGCTGAGTGATATTGCATTGTACGTAAGTACCACAATTTCTTTATCCATTTTTCGCTTTCTGTGATATTGAACTTGTACCGTAAACGAGGTTCTTGTAAACAGAGCCGTCCCAAACTTTGGGGTGGCTGTGTCTTTTTGATTTTAATTTCCCTAAGCTATAGGACCATAAGTGGAAGTGCCCTAGGCTCTGTTGCTTTGTTTTTTGGATGTTTCAGGAAACACCATACACTTCTCCAGAGTGGCTGCTGGCAATTGACATCCCGCCCATCAGCATAACTAGGCTCCCAGTTCTCCATGGCCTGTCCTGCCTTTCTGGATTTTACACTTTTTTCAGATGGCCCTTTTGACCGGGGGGCAGTGAGACTTCATTGTAGTGCAGATTTCCTTTGCAAGCTTGCTTGGTTGGCCAAAAAGGGCGTATGCGTTTTTTCCTGAATATATTCAGGAAAAAACGCATACGCCCTTTTTGGCCAAGTGCATCATTGTGGACGTTCTGCCTCTTTTCCTATGCTTTACATGCAATTCCAGTCTACCTCCTGAAATCGGTTTCCTGCAATTCTGCCCCCCTTTCAACTCCTCTTGGCAGCCTTACTTCAATATATTTTTGGAAGATAGCTGTCCTTTATAACTCTGCAGGTTTGTGAATTACAGTGCCCCTGAGCTCCTTTCTTCAACTCGCTTTCTTGTGAGCTGGCCGCAACACCGCAGAATTGCTTCTGGTCCTAGTGTGGTTCCGGCATGGCACGCTGAGCCTTTGGTTAATTCCTCTTCCTGGTGGGAAATGAGAGTTAAATTTGCCCGTCTGGACACCTCCACCTAGTCTCTCATTGGTTCTCCCTATTCCTGTTCATTTTCCACAGAAATTGCAAACTGGGCCAAACAGGAGGTTAAAGGCACGGACTCTCCAAGTGGGGAGAGTGTTAGTAAAGCGTCTGGAATGTTGCACCCGAGTACCAGGGGACGAAAATTGAGACACATTTGAACACGTTTTCCAATCACACGGTGGATCATACTCTGGTTTCCACATGCATGTTTTAGCTGAAGATAGAATCCCTTAAACAGGGAGAGTTCAGACCCATGGAATGGGTACCATGCAATATGACTTCAAAGGGTCTGCATTTGCTCACCGAACCTCAGCAATCCTATCACTGCTGCGTTTATGCCGCTGTACACACGCTTGATTCTCTTTCGGAGACATATAAATCCATAGGTTTTAAGATTCTTACTAGTCAGGTAGATTCTTACTAGTCAGGTATATTGTTAGGCGTTTAATATGGGGTGTTGAGTCCACTTCGTTGAGCAAGGAGTAGCTCTTGTCTATTACATATTTGGCTTATGGAACGGTATCTGTGCTAATTTCAATCTCTGGTTTTATGCAGCACCCCAACTCACCCGTCCCCTGAAGCAAGCATAAGTTGGTTTTCTACATTTGACACCCTGTTCTGTTTTGTAATTCAGTTCTTGTGTAGCCAAGTTTACATTCCGTGTATTAGTGATATCTTATGATGTTTCTTTTTCTGTGTGACTAATTTCACTTAGAATCATCGTACCTGAATCCACTCATTATGCTGCTACGGGACTGATGACATAGATTTCATTGCTGAGTGATATTGCATTGTACGTAACTACCACAATTTCTTTATCCATTTTTCGCTTTCTGTGATATTGAACTTGTACCATAAACGAGGTTCTTGTAAACAGAGCCATCCCAAACTTTGGGGTGGCTGTGTCTTTTTGATTTTAATTTCCCTAAGCTATAGGACCATAAGTGGAAGTGCCCTAGGCTCTGTTGCTTTGTTTTTTGGATGTTTCAGGAAACACCATACACTTCTCCAGAGTGGCTGCTGGCAATTTACATCCCGCCCATCAGCATAACTAGGCTCCCAGTTCTCCATGGCCTGTCCTGCCTTTCTGGATTTTACACTTTTTTCAGATGGCCCTTTTGACCGGGGGGCAGTGAGACTTCATTGTAGTGCAGATTTCCTTTGCAAGCTTGCTTGGTTGGCCAAAAAGGGCGTATGCGTTTTTTCCTGAATATATTCAGAAAAAAACGCATACGCACTTTTTGGCCAAGTGCATCATTGTGGACGTTCTGCCTCTTTTCCTATGCTTTACATGCAATTCCAGTGTACCTCCTGAAATCGGTTTCCTGCAATTCTGCCCCGCTTTCAACTCCTCTTGGCAGCCTAATTCAATATATTTTTGGAAGATAGCTGTCATTTATAACTCTGCAGGTTTGTGAATTAC
The DNA here is from genome assembly GCF_964270905.1 of Leucopleurus acutus. NCBI lineage: Eukaryota > Metazoa > Chordata > Mammalia > Artiodactyla > Delphinidae > Leucopleurus > Leucopleurus acutus. The sequence goes on from NW_028138896.1 coordinate 87,860, forward strand.
AGTGCCCCTGAGCTCCTTTCTTCAACTCGCTTTCTTGTGAGCTGGCCGCAACACCGCAGGATTGCTTCAGGCCCTAGTTTGGTTCCGGCACGGCATGCTGAGCCTTTGGTTAATTCCTCTTCCTGGTGGGAAATGAGAGTTAAATTTGCCCGTCCGGACACTTCCACCTAATCTCTCATTTGTTCTCCCTATCCCTGTTCATTTTCCACAGAAATTGCAAACTGGGCCAAACAGGAGGTTAAAGGCACTGACTCTCCAAGTGGGGAGAGTGTTAGTAAAGCGTCTGGAATGTTGCACCCGAGTACCAGGGGACGAAAACTGAGACACGTTTGAACACGTTTTCCGATCACACGGTGGATCATACTCTGGGTTCCACATGCATGTTTTAGCTGAAGGAAGAATCCCTTAAACATGGAGAGTTGAGACCCATGGAATGGGTACCATGCAATATGACTTCAAAGGGTCTGCATTTGCTCACCGAACCTCAGCAATCCTATCACTGCTGCCTTTATGCCGCTGTACACACGCTTGATTCTCTTTCGGAGACATATAAATCCATAGGTTTTAAGATTCTTACTAGTCAGGTATATTTTTAGGCGTTTAATATGGAGTGTTGAGTCCACTTCGTTGAGCAAGGAGTAGCTCTTGTCTATTACATATTTGGCTTATGGAACGGTATCTGTGCTAATTTCAATCTCTGGTTTTATGCAGCACCCCAACTCACCCGTCCCCTGAAGCAAGCATAAGTTGGTTTTCTACATTTGACACCCTGTTCTGTTTTGTAATTCAGTTCTTGTGTAGCCAAGTTTACATTCCGTGTATTAGTGATATCTTATGATGTTTCCTTTTCTGTGTGACTAATTTCACTTAGAATCATCGTACCTGAATCCACTCATTATGCTGCTACGGGCCTGATGACATAGATTTCATTGCTGAGTGATATTGCATTGTACGTAAGTACCACAATTTCTTTATCCATTTTTCGCTTTCTGTGATATTGAACTTGTACCGTAAACGAGGTTCTTGTAAACAGAGCCGTCCCAAACGTTGGGGTGGCTGTGTCTTTTTGATTTTAATTTCCCTAAGCTATAGGACCGTAAGTGGAAGTGCCCTAGGCTCTGTTGCTTTGTTTTTTGGATGTTTCAGGAAACACCATACACTTCTCCAGAGTGGCTGCTGGCAATTTACATCCCGCCCATCAGCATAACTAGGCTCCCAGTTCTCTATGGCCTGTCCTGCTTTTCTGGATTTTACACTTTTTTCAGATGGCCCTTTTGACCGGGGGGCAGTGAGACTTCATTGTAGTGCAGATTTCCTTTGCAAGCTTGCTTGGTTGGCCAAAAAGGGCGTATGCGTTTTTTCCTGAATATATTCAGGAAAAAACGCATACGCCCTTTTTGGCCAAGTGCATCATTGTGGATGTTCTGCCTCTTTTCCTATGCTTTACATGCAATTCCAGTCTACCTCCTGAAATCGGTTTCCTGCAATTCTGCCCCGCTTTCAACTCCTCTTGGCAGCTTTACTTCAATATATTTTTGGAAGATAGCTGTCCTTTATAACTCTGCAGGTTTGTGAATTACAGTGCCCCTGAGCTCCTTTCTTCAACTCGCTTTCTTGTGAGCTGGCCACAACACCGCAGGATTGCTTCTGGTTCTAGTGTGGTTCCGGCCTGGCACGCTGAGCCTTTGCTTAATTCCTCTTCCTGGTGGGAAATGAGAGTTAAATTTGCCCGTCCGGACACCTCCACCTAGTCTCTCATTGGTTCTCCCTATTCCTGTTCATTTTCCACAGAAATTGCTAACGGGGCCAAACAGGATGTTAAAGGCACTGACTCTCCAAGTGGGGAGAGTGTTAGTAAAGCGTCTGGAATGTTGCACCCGAGTACCAGGGGATGAAAACTGAGACACGTTTGAACACGTTTTCCGATCACACGGTGGATCATACTCTGGGTTCCACATGCATGTTTTAGCTGAAGGAAGAATCCCTTAAACATGGAGAGTTGAGACCCATGGAATGGGTACCATGCAATATGACTTCAAAGGGTCTGCATTTGCTCACCGAACCTCACCAATCCTATCACTGCTGCGTTTATGCCGCTGTACACACGCTTGATTCTCTTTCGGAGACATATAAATCCATAGGTTTTAAGATTCTTACTAGTCAGGTAGATTCTTACTAGTCAGGTATATTCTTAGGCGTTTAATATGGGGTGTTGAGTCCACTTCGTTGAGCAAGGAGTAGCTCTTGTCTATTACATATTTGGCTTATGGAACGGTATCTGTGCTAATTTCAATCTCTGGTTTTATGCAGCACCCCAACTAACCCGTCCCCTTAAGCAAGCATAAGTTGGTTTTGTACATTTGACACCCTGTTCTGTTTTGTAATTCAGTTCTTGTGTAGCCAAGTTTACATTCCATGTATTAGTGATATCTTATGATGTTTCTTTTTCTGTGTGACTAATCTCACTTAGAATCATCGTACCTGAATCCACTCATTATGCTGCTACGGGACTGATGACATAGATTTCATTGCTGAGTGATATTGCATTGTACGTAAGTACCACAATTTCTTTATCCATTTTTCGCTTTCTGTGATAGTGAACTTGTACCGTAAACGAGGTTCTTGTAAACAGAGCCGTCCCAAACTTTGGGGTGGCTGTGTCTTTTTGATTTTAATTTCCCTAAGCTATAGGACCATAAGTGGAAGTGCCCTAGGCTCTGTTGCTTTGTTTTTTGGATGTTTCAGGAAACACCATACACTTCTCCAGAGTGGCTGCTGGCAATTTACATCCCGCCCATCAGCATAACTAGGCTCCCAGTTCTCCATGGCCTGTCCTGCCTTTCTGGATTTTACACTTTTTTCAGATGGCCCTTTTGACCGGGGGGAAGTGAGACTTCATTGTAGTGCAGATTTCCTTTGCAAGCTTGCTTGGTTGGCCAAAAATGGCGTATGCGTTTTTTCCTGAATATATTCAGGAAAAAACGCATACGCCCTTTTTGGCCAAGTGCATCATTGTGGACGTTCTGCCTCTTTTCCTATGCTTTACATGCAATTCCAGTCTACCTCCTGAAATCGGTTTCCTGCAATTCTGCCCCGCTTTCAAGTCCTCTTGGCAGCCTTACTTCAGTATATTTTTGGACGATAGCTGTCATTTATAACTCTGCAGGTTTGTGAATTACAGTGCCCCTGAGCTCCTTTCTTCAACTCGCTTTCTTGTGAGCTGGCCGCAACACCGCAGGATTGCTTCAGGCCCTAATCTGGTTCCGGCACGGCACGCTGAGCCTTTGGTTAATTCCTCTTCCTGGTGGGAAATGAGAGTTAAATTTGCCCGTCCAGACACCTCCAGCTAGTCTCTCATTGGTTCTCCCTATTCCTGTTCATCTTCCGCAGAAATTGCAAACTGGGCCAAACAGGAGGTTAAAGGCACTGACTCTCCAAGTCGGTAGAGTGTTAGTAAAGTGTCTGGAATGTTGCACCCGAGTACCAGGGGACGAGAACTGAGACATATTGGAACACGTCTCCCGATCACACGGTTGATCATACTCTGGGTTCCACGTGCATGTTTTAGCTGAAGGAAGAATCCCTTAAACCTGGAGAGTTGAGACCCGTGGAATGGGTACCATGCAATATGACTTCAAAGGGTCTTCATTTGCTCACCGAACCTCTCCAATCCTATCACTGCTGCGTTTATGCCCCTGTACACACGCTTGATTTTCTTTCAGAGAGATAGCAATCCATAGGTTTTAAGATACTTACTAGTCAGGTACATTCTTAGGCGTTTAATATGGGGTGTTGAGTCCATTTCGTTGAGCAAGGAGTAGTTCTAGTCTATACCATATTTGGCTTAAGGAACTTTATCTGTGCTCATTTCAATCTCTGGTTTGATGCAGCACCCCAACTCACCTTTCCCCTTAAGCAAGCATAAGTTGGTTTTCTAAATTTGAGACCCTGTTCTGTTTTGTAATCCAGTTCCTGTGTAGCCAAGTTTACATTCCGTGTATTAGTGATATCTTATGATGTTTCTTTTTCTGTGTGACTTATTTCAGGTAGAATCATCATACCTGAATCCACTCATTATGCTGCTACGGGCCTGATGATGTAGATTTCATTGCTGAGTGATATTGCATTGTACGTAAGTACCACAACTTCTTTATCCATTTTTCACTTTCTGCGATATTGAACTTGTACCGTAAACGAGGTTCTTGTAAACAGAGCCATCCCAAACTTTGGGGTGGCTGTGTCTTTTTGATTTTAATTTCCCTAAGCTATAGGACCATAAGTGGAAGTGCCCTAGGCTCCGCTGCTATGTTTTTTAGATGTTTCAGGAAGCACCATACACTTCTTCCGAGTGGTTGTTGGCAATTTACATCCCGACCATCAGCATAACAAGGCTCCCAGTTCTCCATGGCCTGTCCTGCCTTTCTGGATTTTACACTTTTTTCAGATGGCCCTTTTGACCGGGGGGAAGTGAGACTTCATTGTAGTGCAGATTTCCTTTGCAAGCTTGCTTGGTTGGCCAAAAAGGGCGTACGCGTTTTTTCCTGAATATACGCCCTTTTTGGCCAAGTGCATCATTGTCAACGTTCTGCCTCTTTTCCTATGCTTTACATGCAATTCCAGTCTACCTCCTGAAATCGGTTTCCTGCAATTATGCCCCGCTTTCAACTCCCTTTGGCAGCCTTCCTTCAATATATTTTTGGAAGATAGCTCTCATTTATAACTCTGCAGGTTTGTGAATTACAGTGCCCCTGAGCTCCTTTCTTCAACTCGCTTTCTTGTGAGCTGGCCGCAACACCGCAGGATTGCTTCTGGCCCTAGTGTGGTTACGGCATGGCATGCTGAGCCTTTGGTTAATTCCTCTTCCTGGTGGGAAATGAGAGTTAAATTTGCCCGTCCGGACACCTCCACCTAGTCTCTCATTGGTTCTCCCTATTCCTGTTCATTTTCCACAGAAATTGCAAACTGGGCCAAACAGGAGGTTAAAGGCACTGACTCTCCAAGTGGGGAGAGTGTTAGTAAAGCGTCTGGAATGTTGCACCCGAGTACCAGGGGACAAAAACTGAGACACATTTGAACACGTTTCCCGATCACACGGTGGATCACACACTGGGTTCCACATGCATGTTTTAGCTGAAGGAAGAATCCCTTAAACATGGAGAGTTGAGACCCATGGAATGGGTACCATGCAATATGACTTCAAAGGGTCTGCATTTGCTCACTGAACCTCACCAGTCCTATCACTGCTGCGTTTATGCCGCTGTACACACGCTTGATTCTCTTTCGGAGACATATAAATCCATAGGTTTTAAGATTCTTACTAGTCAGGTATATTCTTAGGCGTTTAATATGTGGTGTTGAGTCCACTTCGTTGAGCAAGGAGTAGCTCTTGTCTATTACATATTTGGCTGAGGAACGGTATATGTGCTAATTTCAATCTCTGGTTTTATGCAGCACCCCACCTCACCTTTCCCCTTAAGCAAGCATAAGTTGGTTTTCTACATTTGACACCGTGTTCTGTTTTGTAATTCAGTTCTTGTGTAGCCAAGTTAACATTCCATGTAGTAGTGATATCTTATGATGTTTCTTTTTCTGTGTGACTTATTTCACTTAGAATCATCGTACCTGAATCCACTCATTATGCTGCTACGTGCCTGATGACATAGATTTCATTGCTGAGTGATATTGCATTGTACGTAAGTACCACAACTTCTTTATCCATTTTTCGCTTTCTGTGATATTGAACTTGTACCGTAAACGAGGTTCTTGTAAACAGAGCCGTCCCAAACTTTGGGGTGGCTGTGTCTTTTTGATTTTAATTTCCCTAAGCTATAGGACCATAAGTGGAAGTGCCCTAGGCTCTGTTGCTTTGTTTTTTGGATGTTTCAGGAAACACCATACACTTCTCCAGCGTGGCTGCTGGCAATTTACATCCCGCCCATCAGCATAACAAGGCTCCCAGTTCTCCATGGCCTGTCCTGCCTTTCTGGATTTTACACTTTTATCATATGACCCTTTTGACCGGGGAGCAGTGAGACTTCATTGTAGTGCAGATTTCCTTTGCAAGCTTGCTTGGTTGGCCAAAAAGTGCGTATGCGTTTTTTCCTGAATATATTCAGGAAAAAACGCATACACACTTTTTGACCAAGTGCATCATTGTGGGCGTTCTGCCTCTTTTCCTATGCTTTACATGCAATTCCAGTCTACCTCCTGAAATCGGTTTCCTGCAATTCTGCCCCGCTTTCAACTCCTCTTGGCAGCCTTACTTCAATATATTTTTGGAAGATAGCTGTCATATATAACTCTGCAGTTTTGTGAATTACAGTGCCCCTGAGCTCCTTTCTTCAACTCGCTTTCTTGTGAGCTGGCCGCAACACCGCAGGATTGCTTCAGGTCGTAGTTTGGTTACGGCACGACATGCTGAGCCTTTGGTTAATTCCTCTTCCTGGTGGGAAATGAGAGTTAAATTTGCCCGTCCAGACACCTCCACCTAGTCTCTCATTTGTTCTCCCTATTCCTGTTCATTTTCCACAGAAATTGCAAACTGGGCCAAACAGGAGGTTAAAGGCACTGACTCTCCAAGTGGGGAGAGTGTTAGTAAAGCGTCTGGAATGTTGCACCCGAGTACCAGGGGACGACAACTGAGACACATTTGAACACGTTTCCCGATCACACGGTGGATCATACTCTGGGTTCCACATGCATGTTTTAGCTGAAGGAAGAATCCCTTAAACCTGGAGAGTTGAGACCCATGGAATGGGTACCATGCAATATGACTTCAAAGGGTCTGCATTTGCTCACCGAACCACACCAATCCTATCACTGCTGCGTTTATGCCGCTGTACACACGCTTGATTCTCTTTCGGAGACATATAAATCCATAGGTTTTAAGATTCTTACTAGTCAGGTATATTCTTAGGCGTTTAATATGGGGTGTTGAGTCCACTTCATTGAGCAAGGCGTAGCTCTTGTCTATTACATATTTGGCTTATGGAACGGTATCTGTGCTATTTTCAATCTCTGGTTTTATGCAGCACCCCAACTCACCTTTCCCCTTAAGCAAGCATAAGTTGGTTTTCTACATTTGACACCCTGTTCTGTTTTGTAATTCCGTTCCTGTGTAGCCAAGTTTACATTCCGTGTAGTAGTGATATCTTATGATGTTTCTTTTTCTGTGTGACTTATTTCACTTAGAATCATCGTACCTGAATCCACTCATTATGCTGCTACGGGCCTGATGACCTAGATTTCATTGCTGAGTGATATTGCATTGTACGTAAGTACCACAACTTCTTTATCCATTTTTCGCTTTCTGTGATATTGAAGTTGTACGGTAAACGAGGTTCTTGTAAACAGAGCCTTCCCAAACATTGGGATGGCTGTGTCTTTTTGATTTTAATTTCCCTAAGCTATAGGACCATAAGTGGAAGTGCCCTAGGCTCTGTTGCTTTGTTTTTTCGATGTTTCAGGAAACACCATACACTTCTCCAGAGTGGCTGCTGGCAAGTTACATCCCGCCCATCAGCATAACAAGGCTCCCAGTTCTCCATGGCCTGTCCTGACTTTCTGGATTTTACACTTTTTTCAGATGGCCCTTTTGACCGGGGGGCAGTGAGACTTCATTGTAGTGCAGATTTCCTTTGCAAGCTTGCTTGGTTGGCCAAAAAGGGCGTATGCGTTTTTTCCTGAATATATGCAGTAAAAAACGCATACGCCCTTTTTGACCAAGTGCATCATTGTGGACGTTCTGCCTCTTTTCCTATGCTTTACATGCAATTCCAGTCTACCTCCTGAAATCGGTTTCCTGCAATTCTGCCCCGCTTTTAAGTCCTCTTGGCACCCTTACTTCAATATATTTTTGGAAGATAGCTGTCATTTATAACTCTGCAGGTTTGTGAATTACAGTGCCCCTGAGCTCCTTTCTTCAACTCGCTTTCTTGTGAGCTGGCCGCAACACCGCAGGATTGCTTCAGGCCCTAGTTTGGTTCCGGCACGGCATGTTGAGCCTTTGGTTAATTCCTCTTCCTGGTGGGAAATGAGAGTTAAATTTGCCCGTCCAGACACCTACACCTAGTCTCTCATTGGTTCTCCCTATTCCTGTTCATTTTCCACAGAAATTGCAAACTGGGCCAAACAGGAGGTTAAAGGCACCGACTCTCCAAGTGGTGAGAGTGTTAGTTAAGCGTCTGGAATGTTGAACCCGAGTACCAGGGGACGAAAACTGAGACACATTTGAACACGTTTCCCGATGACACCGTGGAACATACTCTGGGTTCCACATGCATGTTTTAGCTGAAGGAAGAATCCCTTAAACATGGAGAGTTGAGACCCATGGAATGGGTACCATGCAATATGACTTCAAAGGGTCTGCATTTGCTCACCGAACCTCACCAGTCCTATCACTGCTGCGTTTATGCCGCTGTACACACGCTTGATTCTCTTTCGGAGACATATAAATCCATAGGTTTTAAGATTCTTACTAGTCAGGTATATTCTTAGGCGTTTAATATGGGGTGTTGAGTCCACTTCGTTGAGCAAGGAGTAGCTCTTGTCTATTACATATTTGGATTATGGAACGGTATCTGTGCTAATTTCAATCTCTGGTTTTATGCAGCACCCCAACTCACCTTTCCCCTTAAGCAAGCATAAGTTGGTTTTCTACATTTGACACCCTGTTCTGTTTTGTAATTCAGTTCTTGTGTAGCCAAGTTTACATTCCGTGTATTAGTGATATCTTATGATGTTTCTTTTTCTGTGTGACTTATTTCACTTAGAATCATCGTACCTGAATCACTCATTATGCTGCTACGGGCCTGATGACATAGATTTCATTGCTGAGTGATATTGCATTGTACGTAAGTACCACCATTTCTTTATCCATTTTTCACTTTCTGTGATATTGAACTTGTACCGTAAACGAGGTTCTTGTAAACAGAGCCGTCCCAAACTTTGGGGTGGCTGTGTCTTTTTGATTTTAATTTCCCTAAGCTATAGGACCATAAGTGGAAGTGCCCTAGGCTCTGTTGCTTTGTTTTTTGGATGTTTCAGGAAACACCATACACTTCTCCAGCGTGGCTGCTGGCAATTTACATCCCGCCCATCAGCATAACAAGGCTCCCAGTTCTCCATGGCCTGTCCTGCCTTTCTGGATTTTACACTTTTATCATATGACCCTTTTGACCGGGGAGCAGTGAGACTTCATTGTAGTGCAGATTTCCTTTGCAAGCTTGCTTGGTTGGCCAAAAAGTGCGTATGCGTTTTTTCCTGAATATATTCAGGAAAAAACGCATACACACTTTTTGACCAAGTGCATCATTGTGGGCGTTCTGCCTCTTTTCCTATGCTTTACATGCAATTCCAGTCTACCTCCTGAAATCGGTTTCCTGCAATTCTGCCCCGCTTTCAACTCCTCTTGGCAGCCTTACTTCAATATATTTTTGGAAGATAGCTGTCATATATAACTCTGCAGTTTTGTGAATTACAGTGCCCCTGAGCTCCTTTCTTCAACTCGCTTTCTTGTGAGCTGGCCGCAACACCGCAGGATTGCTTCAGGTCGTAGTTTGGTTACGGCACGACATGCTGAGCCTTTGGTTAATTCCTCTTCCTGGTGGGAAATGAGAGTTAAATTTGCCCGTCCAGACACCTCCACCTAGTCTCTCATTTGTTCTCCCTATTCCTGTTCATTTTCCACAGAAATTGCAAACTGGGCCAAACAGGAGGTTAAAGGCACTGACTCTCCAAGTGGGGAGAGTGTTAGTAAAGCGTCTGGAATGTTGCACCCGAGTACCAGGGGACGACAACTGAGACACATTTGAACACGTTTCCCGATCACACGGTGGATCATACTCTGGGTTCCACATGCATGTTTTAGCTGAAGGAAGAATCCCTTAAACCTGGAGAGTTGAGACCCATGGAATGGGTACCATGCAATATGACTTCAAAGGGTCTGCATTTGCTCACCGAACCACACCAATCCTATCACTGCTGCGTTTATGCCGCTGTACACACGCTTGATTCTCTTTCGGAGACATATAAATCCATAGGTTTTAAGATTCTTACTAGTCAGGTATATTCTTAGGCGTTTAATATGGGGTGTTGAGTCCACTTCATTGAGCAAGGCGTAGCTCTTGTCTATTACATATTTGGCTTATGGAACGGTATCTGTGCTATTTTCAATCTCTGGTTTTATGCAGCACCCCAACTCACCTTTCCCCTTAAGCAAGCATAAGTTGGTTTTCTACATTTGACACCCTGTTCTGTTTTGTAATTCCGTTCCTGTGTAGCCAAGTTTACATTCCGTGTAGTAGTGATATCTTATGATGTTTCTTTTTCTGTGTGACTTATTTCACTTAGAATCATCGTACCTGAATCCACTCATTATGCTGCTACGGGCCTGATGACCTAGATTTCATTGCTGAGTGATATTGCATTGTACGTAAGTACCACAACTTCTTTATCCATTTTTCGCTTTCTGTGATATTGAAGTTGTACGGTAAACGAGGTTCTTGTAAACAGAGCCTTCCCAAACATTGGGATGGCTGTGTCTTTTTGATTTTAATTTCCCTAAGCTATAGGACCATAAGTGGAAGTGCCCTAGGCTCTGTTGCTTTGTTTTTTCGATGTTTCAGGAAACACCATACACTTCTCCAGAGTGGCTGCTGGCAAGTTACATCCCGCCCATCAGCATAACAAGGCTCCCAGTTCTCCATGGCCTGTCCTGACTTTCTGGATTTTACACTTTTTTCAGATGGCCCTTTTGACCGGGGGGCAGTGAGACTTCATTGTAGTGCAGATTTCCTTTGCAAGCTTGCTTGGTTGGCCAAAAAGGGCGTATGCGTTTTTTCCTGAATATATGCAGTAAAAAACGCATACGCCCTTTTTGACCAAGTGCATCATTGTGGACGTTCTGCCTCTTTTCCTATGCTTTACATGCAATTCCAGTCTACCTCCTGAAATCGGTTTCCTGCAATTCTGCCCCGCTTTTAAGTCCTCTTGGCACCCTTACTTCAATATATTTTTGGAAGATAGCTGTCATTTATAACTCTGCAGGTTTGTGAATTACAGTGCCCCTGAGCTCCTTTCTTCAACTCGCTTTCTTGTGAGCTGGCCGCAACACCGCAGGATTGCTTCAGGCCCTAGTTTGGTTCCGGCACGGCATGTTGAGCCTTTGGTTAATTCCTCTTCCTGGTGGGAAATGAGAGTTAAATTTGCCCGTCCAGACACCTACACCTAGTCTCTCATTGGTTCTCCCTATTCCTGTTCATTTTCCACAGAAATTGCAAACTGGGCCAAACAGGAGGTTAAAGGCACCGACTCTCCAAGTGGTGAGAGTGTTAGTTAAGCGTCTGGAATGTTGAACCCGAGTACCAGGGGACGAAAACTGAGACACATTTGAACACGTTTCCCGATGACACCGTGGAACATACTCTGGGTTCCACATGCATGTTTTAGCTGAAGGAAGAATCCCTTAAACATGGAGAGTTGAGACCCATGGAATGGGTACCATGCAATATGACTTCAAAGGGTCTGCATTTGCTCACCGAACCTCACCAGTCCTATCACTGCTGCGTTTATGCCGCTGTACACACGCTTGATTCTCTTTCGGAGACATATAAATCCATAGGTTTTAAGATTCTTACTAGTCAGGTATATTCTTAGGCGTTTAATATGGGGTGTTGAGTCCACTTCGTTGAGCAAGGAGTAGCTCTTGTCTATTACATATTTGGATTATGGAACGGTATCTGTGCTAATTTCAATCTCTGGTTTTATGCAGCACCCCAACTCACCTTTCCCCTTAAGCAAGCATAAGTTGGTTTTCTACATTTGACACCCTGTTCTGTTTTGTAATTCAGTTCTTGTGTAGCCAAGTTTACATTCCGTGTATTAGTGATATCTTATGATGTTTCTTTTTCTGTGTGACTTATTTCACTTAGAATCATCGTACCTGAATCACTCATTATGCTGCTACGGGCCTGATGACATAGATTTCATTGCTGAGTGATATTGCATTGTACGTAAGTACCACCATTTCTTTATCCATTTTTCACTTTCTGTGATATTGAACTTGTACCGTAAACGAGGTTCTTGTAAACAGAGCCGTCCCAAACTTTGGGGTGGCTGTGTCTTTTTGATTTTAATTTCCCTAAGCTATAGGACCATAAGTGGAAGTGCCCTAGGCTCTGTTGCTTTGTTTTTTGGATGTTTCAGGAAACACCATACACTTCTCCAGAGTGGCTGCTGGCAATTTACATCCCGCCCATCAGCATAACAAGGCTCCCAGTTCTCCATGGCCTGTCCTGCCTTTCTGGATTTTACACTTTTTTCAGATGGCCATTTTGACCGGGGGGCAGTGAGACTTCATTGTAGTGCAGATTTCCTTTGCAAGCTTGCTTGGTTGGCCAAAAAGGGCGTATGCGTTTTTGCCTGAATATATTCAGGAAAAAACGCATACGCCCTTTTTGACCAAGTGCATCATTGTGGACGTTCTGCCTCTTTTCCTATGCTTTACATGCAATTCCAGTCTACCTCCTGAAATCGGTTTCCTGCAATTCTGCCCCGCTTTCAACTCCTCTTGGCAGCCTTACTTCAATATATTTTTGGAAGATAGCTGTCATTTATAACTCTGCAGGTTTGTGAATTACAGTGCCCCTGAGCTCCTTTCTTCAACTCGCTTTCTTGTGAGCTGGCCGCAACACCGCAGGATTGCTTCTGGCCCTAGTGTGGTTCCGGCATGGCACGCTGAACCTTTGGTTAATTCCTCTTCCTGGTGGGAAATGAGAGTTAAATTTGCCCGTCCGGACTCCTCCACCTAGTCTCTCATTGGTTCTCCCTATTCCTGTTCATGTTCCACAGAAATTGCAAACTGGGCCAAACAGGAGGTTAAAGGCACTGACTCTCCAAGTGGGGAGAGTGTTAGTAAAGCGTCTGGAATGTTGCACCCGATTACCAGGGGACGAAAACTGAGACACATTTGAACACGTTTCCCGATCACATGGTGGATCACACACTGGGTTCCACATGCATGTTTTAGCTGAAGGAAGAATCCCTTAAACATGGAGAGTTGAGACCCATGGAATGGGTACCATGCAATATGACTTCAAAGGGTCTGCATTTGCTCACCGAACCTCACCAATCCTATCACTGCTGCGTTTATGCTGCTGTACACACGCTTGATTCTCTTTCGGAGACATATAAATCCTTAGGTTTTAAGATTATTACTAGTCAGGTATACTCTTAGGCGTTTAATGTGGGGTGTTGAGTCCACTTCGTAGAGCAAGGAGTAGCTCTTGTCTTTTACATATTTGGCTTATGGAACGGTATCTGTGCTAATTTCAATCTCTGGTTTTATGCAGCACCCCAACTCACCTTTCCACTTAAGCAAGCATAAGTTGGTTTTGTACATTTGACACCCTGTTCTATTTTTTAATTAAGTTCCTGTGTAGCCAAGTTTACATTCCGTGTAGTAGTGATATCTTATGATGTTTCTTTTTCTGTGTGACTTATTTCACTTAGAATCATCGTACCTGAATCCACTCATTATGTTGCTACGGGCCTGATGACATAGATTTCATTGCTGAGTGATATTGCATTGTACGTAAATACCACAACTTCTTTATCCATTTTTCACTTTCTGTGATGTTGAACTTGTACCGTAAACGAGGTTCTTGTAAACAGAGCCGTCCCAAACTTTGGGGTGGCTGTGTCTTTTTGATTTTAATTTCCCTAAGGTATAGGACCATAAGTGGAAGTGCCCTAGGCTCTGTTGCTTTGTTTTTTGGATGTTTCAGGAAACACCATACACTTCTCCAGAGTGGCTGCTGGCAATTTACATCCCGCCCATCAGCACAACAAGGCTCCCAGTTCTCCTTGGCCTGTCCTGACTTTCTGGATTTTACACTTTTTTCAGATGGCCCTTTTGACCGGGGGGCAGTGAGACTTCATTGTAGTGCAGATTTCCTTTGCAAGCTTGCTTGGTTGGCCAAAAAGGGCGTATGCGTTTTTTCCTGAATATATTCAGGAAAAAACGCATACGCCCTTTTTGGCCAAGTGCATCATTGTGGACGTTCTGCCTCTTTTCCTATGCTTTACATGCAATTCCAGTCTACCTCCTGAAATCGGTTTCCTGCAATTCTGCCCCGCTTTCAACTCCTCTTGGCAGCCTTCCTTCAATATATTTTTGGACGATAGCTGTCATTTATAAACTCTGCAGGTTTGTGAATTACAGTGCCCCTGAGCTCCTTTCTTCAACTCGCTTTCTTGTGAGCTGGCCGCAACACCGCAGGATTGCTTCAGGCCCTAGTTTTGTTCCGGCATGGCATGTTGAGCATTTGGTTAATTCCTCTTCCTGGTGGGAAATGAGAGTTAAATTTGCCCGTTCAGACACCTCCACCTAGTCCCTCATTGGTTCTCCGTATTCCTGTTCATTTTCCACAGAAATTGCAATCTGGGCCAAACAGGAGGTTAAAGGCACTGACTCTCCAAGTGGGGAGAGTGTTAGTAAAGCGTCTGGAATGTTGCACCCGAGTACCAGGGAACGAAAACTGAGACACATTTGAACACGTTTCCCGATCACACGGTGGATCATACTCTGGGTTCCACATGCATGTTTTAGCTGAAGGAAGAATCCCTTAAACCTGGAGAGTTGAGACCCATGGAATGGGTACCATGCAATATGACTTCAAAGAGTCTGCATTTGCTCACCGAACCTCACCAATCCTATCACTGCTGCGTATATGCCACTGTACACACGCTTGATTCTCTTTCGGAGACATATAAATCCATAGGTTTTAAGATTCTTACTAGTGAGGTAGATTCTTAGCTGTTTAATATGGGGTGTTGAGTCCACTTCGTTGAGCAAGGAGTAGCTCTTGTCTATTACATATTTGGATTATGGAACGGTATCTGTGCTAATTTCAATCTCTGGTTTTATGCCGCACCCCAAGTCAACTTTCCCCTTAAGCAAGCATAAGTTGGTTTTCTACATTGACACCCTGTTCTGTTTTGTAATTCAGTTCCTGTGTAGCCAAGTTTACATTCCGTGTATTAGTGATATCTTATGATGTTTCTTTTTCTGTGTGACTTATTTCACTTACAATCATCGTACCTGAATCCACTCATTATGCTGCTACGGGCCTGATGACATAGATTTCATTGCTGAGTGATATTGCATTGTACGTAAGTACCACAACTTCTTTATCCATTTTTCGCTTTCTGTGATATTGAACTTGTACCGTAAACGAGGTTCTTGTAAACAGAGCCGGCCCAAACATTGGGGTGGCTGTGTCTTTTTGATTTTAATTTCCCTAAGCTATAGGACCATAAGTGGAAGTGCCTTAGGCTCTGTTGCTTTGTTTTTTTGATGTTTCAGGAAACACCATACACTTCTCCAGAGTGGCTGTTGGCAATTTACATGCCACCCATCAGCATAACAAGGCTCCCAGTTCTCCATGGCCTGTCCTGCCTTTCTGGATTTTACACTTTTTTCAGATAGCCCTTTTGACCAGGGGGCAGTGAGACTTCATTGTAGTGCAGATTTCCTTTGCAAGCTTGCTTGGTTGGCCAAAAAGGGCGTATGCGTTTTTTCCTGAATATATTCAGGAAAAAAAGGCATATGCACTTTTTGGCCAAGTGCATCATTGTGGACGTTCTGCCTCTTTTCCTATGCTTTAAATGCAATTCCAGTCTACCTCCTGAAATCGGTTTCCTGCAATTCTGCCCCGCTTTCAAGTCCTCTTGGCAGCCTTACTTCAGTATATTTTTGGACGATAGCTGTCATTTATAACTCTGCAGGTTTGTGAATTACAGTGCCCCTGAGCTCCTTTCTTCAACTCGCTTTCTTGTGAGCTGGCCGCAACACCGCAGGATTGCTTCAGGCCCTAATCTGGTTCCGGCATGGCTCGCTGAGCCTTTGGTTAATTCCTCTTCCTGGTGGGAAATGAGAGTTAAATTTGCCCGTCCAGACACCTTCAGCTAGTCTCTCATTGGTTCTCCCTATTCCTGTTCATCTTCCTCAGAAATTGCAAATGGGCCAAACAGGAGGTTAAAGGCACTGACTCTCCACGTCGGGAGAGTGTTAGTAAAGCGTCTGGAATGTTGCACCCGAGTACCAGGGGACGAGAACTGAGACATATTGGAACATGTCTCCCGACCACACGGTTGATCATACTCTGGGTTCCATGTGCATGTTTTACCTGAAGGCAGAATCCCTTAAACCTGGAGAGTTGAGTCCCGTGGAATGGGTACCATGCAATATGACTTCAAAGGGTCTTCATTTGCTCACCAAACCTCTCCAATCCTATCACTGCTACGTTTATGCCCCTGTACACACGCTTGATTTTCTTTCAGACACATAGCAATCCATAGGTTTTAAGATACTTACTAGTCAGGTACATTCTTAGGCGTTTAATATGGGGTGTTGAGTCCATTTCGTTGAGCAAGGAGTAGTTCTTGTCTATTCCATATTTGGCTTAAGGAACTTTATCTGTGCTCATTTCAATCTCTGGTTTGATGCAGCACCCCAACTCACCTTTCCCCTTAAGCAAGCATAAGTTGGTTTCCTAAATTTGAGACCCTGTTCTGTTTTGTAATCCAGTTCCTGTGTAGCCAAGTTTACATTCCGTGTATTAGTGATATCTTATGATGTTTCTTTTTCTGTGTGACTTATTTCAGTTAGAATCATCATACCTGAATCCACTCATTATGCTGCTATGGGCCTGATGACATAGATTTCATTGCTGAGTGATATTGCATTGTACGTAAGTACCACAACTTCTTTATCCATTTTTCACTTTCTGCGATATTGAACTTGTACCGTAAACGAGGTTCTTGTAAACAGAGCCGTCCCAAACTTTGGGGTGGCTGTGTCTTTTTGATTTTAATTTCCCTAAGCTATAGGACCATAAGTGGAAGTGCCCTAGGCTCTGTTGCTTTGTTTTTTAGATGTTTCAGGAAACACCATACACCTCTCCCGAGTGGCTCTTGGCAATTTACATCCCGCCCATCAGCATAACAAGGCTCCCAGTTCTCCATGGCCTGTCCTGCCTTTCTGGATTTTACACTTTTTTCAGATGGCCCTTTTGACCGGTGGGAAGTGAGACTTCATTGTAGTGCAGATTTCCTTTGCAAGCTTGCTTGGTTGGCCAAAAAGGGCGTATGTGTTTTTTCCTTTTTGGCCAAGTGCATCATTGTGGACGTTCTGCCTCTTTTCCTATGCTTTAAATGCAATTCCAGTCTACCTCCTGAAATCGGTTTCCTGCAATTATGCCCCGCTTTCAAGTCCTCTTGGCAGCCTTACTTCAGTATATTTTTGGACGATAGCTGTCATTTATAACTCTGCAGGTTTGTGAATTACAGTGTCCCTGAGCTCCTTTCTTCAACTCGATTTCTTGTGAGCTGGCCGCAACACCGCAGGATTGCTTCAGGCCCTAATCTGGTTCCGACACGGCACGCTGAGCCTTTGGTTAATTCCTCTTCCTGGTGGGAAATGAGAGTTAAATTTGCCCGTCCAGACACCTCCAGCTAGTCTCTCATTGGTTCTCCCTATTCTTGTTCATCTTCCGCAGAAATTGCAAACTGGGCCAAACAGGAGGTTAAAGGCACTGACTCTCCAAGTCGGGAGAGTGTTAGTAAAGCGTCTGGAATGTTGCACCCGACTACCAGGAAACGAAAATTGAGACACATTTGAACACGTTTTCCGATCACACGGTGGATCATACTCTGGGTTCCACATGCATGTTTTAGCTGAAGGAAGAATCCCTTAAACAGGGAGAGTTGAGACCCATGGAATGGGTACCATGCAATATGACTTCAAAGGGTCTGCATTTGCTCACCGAACCTCAGCAATCCTATCACTGCTGCGTTTATGCCACTGTACACACGCTTGATTCTCTTTCGGAGACATATAAATCCATAGGTTTTAAGATTCTTACTAGTCAGGTAGATTCTTACTAGTCAGGTATATTCTTAGGCGTTTAATATGGGGTGTTGAGTCCACTTCGTTGAGCAAGGAGTAGCTCTTGTCTATTACATATTTGGCTTATGGAACGGTATCTGTGCTCATTTCAGTCTCTGGTTTTATGCAGCACCCCAACTCACCCGTCCCCTTAAGCAAGCATAAGTTGGTTTTCTACATTTGACATCCTGTTCTGTTTTGTAATTCAGTTCTTGTGTAGCCAAGTTTACATTCCGTGTATTAGTGATATCTTATGATGTTTCTTTTTCTGTGTGACTAATTTCACTTAGAATCATCGTACCTGAATCCACTCATTATGCTGCTACGGGCCTGATGACATAGATTTCATTGCTGAGTGATATTGCATTGTACATAAGTACCACAACTTCTTTATCCATTTTTCGCTTTCTGTGATATTGAACTTGTTCGGTAAACGAGGTTCTTGTAAACAGAGCCGTCCCAAACTTTGGGGTGGCTGTGTCTTTTTGATTTTAATTTCCCTAAGCTATAGGACCATAAGTGGAAGTGCCCTAGGCTCTGTTGCTTTGTTTTTTGGATGTTTCAGGAAACACCATACACTTCTCCAGAGTGGCTGCTGGCAATTTACATCTCGCCCATCAGCATAACAAGGCTCCCAGTTCTCCATGGCCTGTCCTGCCTTTCTGGATTTTACACTTTTTTCAGATGGCCCTTTTGACCGGGGGGCAGTGAGACTTCATTGTAGTGCAGATTTCCTTTGCAAGCTTGCTTGGTTGGCCAAAAAGGGCATATGCGTTTTTTCCTGAATATATTCAGGAAAAAACGCATACGCACTTTTTGGCCAAGTGCATCATTGTGGACGTTCTGCCTCTTTTCCTATGCTTTACATGCAATTCCAGTGTACCTCCAGAAATCGGTTTCCTGCAATTCTGCCCCGCTTTCAACTCCTCTTGGCAGCCTTACTTCAATATATATTTGGAAGATAGCTGTCATTTATAACTCTGCAGGTTTGTGAATTACAGTGCCCCTGAGCTCCTTTCTTCAACTCGCTTTCTTGTGAGCTGGCCGCAACACCGCAGGATTGCTTCTGGTCCTAGTGTGGTTCCGGCATGGCACGCTGAGCCTTTGGTTAATTCCTCTTCCTGGTGGGAAATGAGAGTTAAATTTGCCCGTCTGGACACCTCCACCTAGTCTCTCATTGGTTCTCCCTTTTCCTGTTCATTTTCCACAGAAATTGCAAACTGGGCCAAACAGGAGGTTAAAGGCACTGACTCTCCAATTGGGGAGAGTGTTAGTAAAGCGTCTGGAATGTTGCACCCAAGTACCAGGAAAAGAAAATTGAGACACATTTGAACACGTTTTCCGATCACACGGTGGATCATACTCTGGGTTCCACATGCATGTTTTAGCTGAAGGAAGAATCCCTTAAACAGGGAGAGTTGAGACCCATGGAATGGGTACCATGCAATATGATTTCAAAGGGTCTGCATTTGCTCACCGAACCTCAGCAATCCTATCACTGCTGCGTTTATGCCGCTGTACACACGCTTGATTCTCTTTCGGAGACATATAAATCCATAGGTTTTAAGATTCTTACTAGTCAGATATATTCTTAGGCGTTTAATATGGGGTGTTGAGTCCACTTCGTTGAGCAAGGAGTAGCTCTTGTCTATTACATATTTGGCTTATGGAACGGTATCTGTGCTCATTTCAATCTCTGGTTTTATGCAGCACCCCAACTCACCCGTCCCCTTAAGCAAGCATAAGTTGGTTTTCTACATTTGACACCCTGTTCTGTTTTGTAATTTAGTTCTTGTGTAGCCAAGTTTACATTCCGTGTATTAGTGATATCTTATGATGTTTCTTTTTCTGTGTGACTAATTTCACTTAGAATCATCGTACCTGAATCCACTCATTATGCTGCTACGGGCCTGATGACATAGATTTCATTGCTGAGTGATATTGCATTGTACGTAAGTACCACAATTTCTTTATCCACTTTTCGCTTTCTGTGATATTGAACTTGTACCGTAAACGAGGTTCTTGTAAACAGAGCCGTCCCAAACTTTGGGGTGGCTGTGTCTTTTTGATTTTAATTTCCCTAAGGTATAGGACCATAAGTGGAAGTGCCCTAGGCTCTGTTGCTTTGTTTTTTGGATGTTTCAGGAAACACCATACACTTCTCCAGAGTGGCTGCTGGCAATTTACATCCCGCCCATCAGCATAACTAGGCTCCCAGTTCTCCATGGCCTGTCCTGCCTTTCTGGATTTTACACTTTTTTCAGATGGCCCTTTTGACCGGGGGGCAGTGAGACTTCATTGTAGTGCAGATTTCCTTTGCAAGCTTGCTTGGTTGGCCAAAAAGGGCGTATGCGTTTTTTCCTGAATATATTCAGGAAAAAACGCATACGCCCTTTTTGGCCAAGTGCATCATTGTGGACGTTCTGCCTCTTTTCCTATGCTTTACATGCAATTCCAGTCTACCTCCTGAAATCGGTTTCCTGCAATTCTGCCCTGCTTTCAACTCCTCTTGGCATCCTAATTCAATATATTTTTGGAAGATAGCTGTCCTTTATAACTCTGCAGGTTTGTGAATTACAGTGCCCCTGAGCTCCTTTCTTCAACTCGCTTTCTTGTGAGCTGGCCGCAACACCGCAGGATTGTTTCAGGCCCTAGTTTGGTTCCGGCACGGCATGCTGAGCCTTTGGTTAATTCCTCTTCCTGGTGGGAAATGAGAGTTAAATTGGCCCGTCCGGACACCTCCACCTAATCTCTCATTGGTTCTCCCTATTCCTGTTCATCTTCCGCAGAAATTGCTAACTGGGCCAAACAGGAGGTTAAAGGCACTGACTCTCCAAGTGGGGAGAGTGTTAGTAAAGCGTCTGGAATGTTGCACCCGAGTACCAGGGGACGAAAACTGAGACACATTTGAACACGTTTCCCGATCACACGGTGGATCATACTCTGGGTTCCACATGCATGTTTTAGCTGAAGGAAGAATCCCTTAAACCTGGAGAGTTGAGACCCATGGAATGGGTACCATGCAATATGACTTCAAAGGGTCTGCATTTGCTGACCGAACCTCACCAATCCTATCACTGCTGCATTTATGCCGCTCTACACATGCTTGATTCTCTTTCGGAGACATATAAATCTATAGGTTTTAAGATTCTTACTAGTCAGGTAGATTCTTACTAGTCAGGTATATTCCTAGGCGTTTAATATAGGGTTTTGAGTCCACTTCGTTGAGCAAGGAGTACCTTTTGTCTATTATATTTTTGGCTTATGGAACGGTATCTGTGCCAATTTTAATCTCTGGTTTCATGCAGCACCCCATATCGGCTTTCCCCTTAAGCAAGCATAAGTTGGTTTTCTATATTTTTGACCCTGTTCTGTTTTGTAATTCAGTTCCTGTGTAGCCAAGTTTACATTCCGTGTAGTAGTGATATCTTATGATGTTTCTTTTTCTGTGTGACTAATTTCACTTAGAATCATCGTACCTGAATCCATTCATTATGCTGCTCCGGGCCTGATGACATAGATTTCATTGCTGAGTGATATTGCATTGTACGTAAGTACCACAACTTCTTTATCCATTTTTCGCTTTTTGCGATATTTAACTTGTACCATAAACGAGGTTCTTGTAAACAGAGCCATCCCAAACTTTGGGGTGGCTGTGTCTTTTTGATTTTAATTTCCCTAAGCTATAGGACCATAAGTGGAAGTGCCCTAGGCTCTGTTGCTTAGTTTTTTGGATGTTTCAGGAAACACCATACACTTCTCCAGAGTGGCTGTTGGCCATTTACATCTCACCCATCAGCATAACAAGGCTCCCAGTTCTCCATGGCCTGTCCTGTCTTTCTGGATTTTACACTTTTTTCAGAAGGCCCTTTGACCGGGGGGCAGTGAGACTTCATTGTAGTGCAGATTTCCTTTGCGAGCTTGCTTGGTTGGCCAGAAAGGGCGTATGCGTTTCTTCCTGAATATATTCAGGAAAGAACGCATACGCCCTTTTTGGCCAAGTGCATCATTGTCGACGTTCTGAGTCTTTTCATATGTTTTCAGTGCAATTCCAGTCTACCTCCTGAAATCGGTTTCCTGCAGTTCTGCCTTGCTCTCAGTTCCTCTTCATAGCCTTACCTCAATATACGTTTGGAAAATAGTTGGCCTTTATAACTCTGCAGGTTTTTCAATTGCAGTGGCCCTTAGCTCCATTTTTCAGCTCTTATTTTTGTGATCTTGCCTCATATCCACAGGATTTCTTCAGGCCCTATTCTTCTGGGGCGCCTTGCTCTGCCTTTGGTTAATTCTTCTTCCTGATGTGAAATTAGAGTGACATGTGCCCATTGAAACCGCTACAGCTATTTTCTCACTGGTTCCCCCTATTCCCATTCATCCTCCGCACTAACTGCAGACTGTGCGATACCGGAACTTAAAGGCATTGACTCTCCATGTGGAGATGTTGTTAGTAAAGTGGCTGGAATGTTGATCCGGAGCCCCAGGAGAGGAAAATGAGGTGCATTTTAGAAACCTTTCCCGATCATATGGTATACCATCTGCTGGATTTCCCATGCATGGTTTAGCTGTAGGAAGATTCCCTTCAACTTGGAGTGTTGGGACCCTTGGAATAAGTAGCATGAAGTATTGCATTAAACTTTCGGCAGTTGCTCACCAAAGCTCTCCAATCCTTTCAGCCCCAAGTGTCCAGCCTTATGTCTTATCCAGCTGTGGGTTTATATGTGGTCATTCCAGGTTGCATCACAGCCCCTGAGCGAATTTTGTAAGAATTTTTCTCTCTTTCATTGTTTCTGCGTTTTGGTTTTAAAATTTATTTCTATAATGAGGTTTAGCTCATTTTCACTGCTGTGTTTGTGCCGCTCTGCGCACACTTGATTCCCTTATGGAGATATATCAATACATGGGTTTTAAGATTCTTATTACTCAGATATATTTCTCTGTGGTGTATAGGGTGTGTTGAGGCCAGTTCATTGAGCAAGGTGTAGATCTTGTCTGATACCTATTTGGTTTATTGAACGGTATCTGTGCTAATTTCAAACTCTGGTTTTATGCATCACCCCACCTCTCCTTTCCCCTTAAGCTGACATAAGTGTGTTTTCTAAATGTGAGACACTATTCTGTTTTGTCATTCATTTTTTGTGCAGCCATATTTACCCTCCCTCTATAAGTGATATCTTATGATATGTTTCTTTTTCTGTTTGACTTATTTCAAGTAGTATTATCGGACCTCAATCCACTCTTTATCCTTCTACTAGCCTTATTACATTGATTTCATGGTGAAGAGATATTCCATTGTACATAAGTACCACATTTTCTTTATCCATTGTTCTCTTTCCTGGGATATTTAAGGTGTACTGAAGTTGAGGTTCTTGTAAACAGAGTAGCCCTAAACTGTGGTGTGCTTGTGTCTTGTTGATTTTTAGACTTCCCTAGATATACTCCCGTGATTGGAAGTGCCCTATGCTCTGTCGCTCTGTTTTTTAGATGATTTAGGAACCACCATACACTTCTCCAGAGTGGCTCTCGGCAGTTCACACACTGTCCATCAGCGTATAAAGGCTCCCTGTTCTCCATGGCCTGTCCTGCATTTCTGGTTTTTACAATTTTTTCGGATGGCCCTTTTGACCGGTGGGAAATGAGACTTTTTTGTTGTGCACATTTGCATTGCTTGCTTGCTTGGTTGCCCATAAAGTGCGTATGCGTTTTTTCCTGGATATATTCAGGAAATAACACATACTCCCTTTTGGGCCAACTGCATCATTGTCGAAATTCTGCCGCTTTTCATGTGCTTTAAAGGCGAGTCCAATCTATCTCTTGAAATCTGTTTCTTGCAATTCTGTCTTGCATTCAGATCCTCTTCTTTGCCTTACCTCAACATATTTTTGGACGTTAGTTTTCATTTATAACTCTGCAGGTTTGTGAATTGCAGTGACCCTGAGCTCCATTTTTTAAGTTGCTCTTTTGTGAGCTGGCCTCAAAACTGCAGGATTGCTTCAGGCCCTATTTTGGCTCCGGCGAGGCGGGCTGAGCCTTTTTTTAATTCTTATTCTTAATGGGAAATTAGAGTGACATGTGCCCGTCCAAACCCCTACAACTATTCTCTCATTGTTTCCCCCTGTTCCCGTTCATCCTCCTCACAATTTGCAAAATGTGTGAAACAGAAGTTTAAATGTGCTGATTCTCTAAGTGGGGAGATTCTAAGTAACGTGGCTGGAATGATGAACAGGAGCACCAGGAGAGGATAAATGAGGTGCATTTTAGACACATCTCCCGATCACATGGTGTACAGTCCTCTGGGTTTTCCATGCATGTTTTAGCTGTAGGAAGATTCCTTGAACCTGCAGATTTGGGACCCATTGAATGGGTACCAGGTAGTATTACTTTAAAGGGTGTGCATTTCCTCACCCAACCCCACATTTCTCTTAGTGCGAACAGTTTCCAGCCTTATGTCTCATCCTGCTGTGGGTCTAGATGTGTTCAATCCATGTTGCATCACCGTCCCTGAGGAAAAGTTGTAAGAGGTTTTCTCTGTCTCTCTGTCGTTTATTTTTTTCAATTTATTACTATGTTGTTTACAGCTGATTTTCAAAGCTCTGTTTCTTGCTGCTGTACATCTACTTGATTCACGTACAGAGAGACATCAATAATTTCTTTTTCAGATTCTTACCAGTCATAGATATTCTTTTCCGGTGACTTGAGTGTGCTGAGTGCAGTTCTTTTAGCTACCGTGTAGGCCTTGTTGATTATCAGTTTGGTATTTGGAATGGTATCTTTGCTAATTTCAACCTCCTGGATGATGCCTCACCCCTCCCCACCTTTCCCGTTTAGCAGCCTTACATGTGTTTTCTACATATTTATGTCACTTAGAATGATCATACGTAACTCCTCCGGAGTTGTTACAACTGGCCATATTTCATTGATTTCCAGGCTGAGTAATATTCCACTCTACATAAGTACCACATCTCTATCCATTTTTTCCCTCCAGAGACATTTAAGTTATATCCTAGTCGAGGATCTTTTAAACAGAGAGGCAGTAAACATTGGGGTGCCTGTGTCCTCTCGATTTTTGTTTTTCCCAAGATATACGCCCATGAGTGCAAGTGCCCTATGCTCTGTAGCTCATTTTTTAGATGCTTTAGTAAACACAATACAGTTCTCCAGAATGGCCGTTGGCAATATACATTTCCACTATAAGCCTCACAGGGCTCCCTCCTCTCCTTGCCCTGTCCTGCATTTCTGGCGTTTACACTTTATGAGGATGGCTCTTCTGACTGATGCGAAGTGATATCTTTTGTAGTATTGATTTCCAGTGCCCACCTGTTTGGTTGGCTAAAAAAGTGTATGCCCTTTTCTTGAATATATACAGAAAAAAACGCATACAGCCTTTTTGGCCAACTGCAATGTCGGAAATGTTCAGCCCCTTTTCTTGTGCTTAATGGCGAGTCCTTTCTACCTCCTCAAATCCCTTTCCTGCCATTCTCCCTTGCTTGCCAATCCTTTTCTCTGACTTTCCTCAAGACATTTTTCAGTGATAGATATTTTCAACTCTGCAGTTTCGTGAATTTTACTGCCCCTGAGTTCCATTGTTCAACTTGTGTTTATGGGAACTGGCCACAAAGCAGTGGGATTTCCTCAAGCCCTATACTGTTTCCATGGGCAACCCTGGCCTTTGGTCAATTCATCTTCCTGATTGGAAATTAGAGTGACATGTGCCTGTCTGAACACCTAGGACTTGTCTCTCATTGTTCCTCATCCTTCCGCTTCATCCTCTGGACAAATTCCAAACTGTACGCAACAGGATGTTGACAGTGTTGACATCTCCAAGTGGGGAGACTGTTAGTAAAGACGCTGGAGGGGTGAACCCGAGCACCAGGAGATGAGGAGATGAGATGCCTTTTCCAAACTCTTCCCGATCAGACGGTATACCATCCTCTGGGTGTGACAGACATGTTTTAGCAGTAGGAAGAGTCCCATTCATGTAAGGAGAACACCAGGGCTTTTTCAAAATCAGTGTCTCCCCGAAACCCAAACTGGGGAGTTTTTTAAGCTACGGCTACACATATGTTCATTAAGGGCCTTGGGAAGTAGGCAGAGTCCAAACTTTAGATGACTGAAGTCTTCAGGGTCAGAAGCACTCACCACCGGCTTCCCTTAGGTTACACTTTAACTGTCATTGATAGATGATGTCAATAAAAATATCTATTCTTTTTCCGATTATTTCCCCTTATAGGTTATTGCACAATATTGAGTGTAGTTCCCTGTGCTATACAGTAGTTCCTTGTTGATGATCTATTTTATACATAGCAGTGTGTATGTGTTAATTCCAAACTGTTAATTTATCCCTCCTCCCACCTTTCCCCTTTGGTAATAATAAATTATAAGATTTTATACTTCTCAGAAATGGGGGAGCTGAAAGAGAGGTATCATTTTCAATGGAAAAGCATTTAAAACAAGATTGAAGCTTTAACCAAGATTATTAGATGTACATCCTTGGAAAGAAATCACTTCATTTCTCTAATATTGACCTGACAAATAGGACAAACCTTCTCACTGAACTTGCTTATAATAAAGTGATGGAAATATCAAATGGAAGTGTTAGAAACATCTTATTTTACCCGAGCCTTATAAACTGTTCTATGTTAACTACAGTTTGGCTCACACATCTGTTCATTGAAGTTACAATAGTCTCAATTTCTGTTACTGATCCTCCAGAGTGGACCCCAACAAGGGTCCCCCTGCCCAGTGTCATTGGGGCCAACAGATCGAGACTGAGTTTGGTTCCCAAGCAAAGGAAACTTTATATTTTCATCAGAGAATGGAGAGGTGAGAGCATGCACTACCCCGTGGGCTGTGGGCTGGGCTGCTGTGTAGAGATCCTGTCAGAGTCAGTGGGAGGGAGGGGGCGGAGCTCTCAAGGGCCGGGTTGGCTGCAGCTCAGGCTCTATATCTCGGAGTCTGCACTGGGCCCCAGGAGCTGAGGTGTCGACCCAGCCATTCTGCACCAGGAAATCTGGTCTGAAGTGCCGGGTGTGGAACCTCTGCATGCGGGACCCTAGGAGCACGTGAAATTAGACAAAGCACAAAGGATAAAAAAGGTCAGACTTGACTTTATTGCCCAGATTCTATTTTTATCTCCCAGGGATTTTTAATGGGCTTTGCTGGGGACAAACCCCTCCTCTGCCTTTTGTCCCGTTCCTCACTCTTGGAGTGCTGAGGGTGCAGACCCTTCTTCTGTAACTGCTGAGTGCTGAGTTGGGAGCCCTCATACCAGGGGACGAGGGTCAGAACTTCTCCCCAGCAGCCTCCAGGTGACGTTGATTGGCCCCAGGACCCCTGCCTCCCTGCTCGTCCGCCTGAGCACCAGCATTGGAAGTGTTATAGATTCTAATGACCTTTAAGGGTCCAGGAAAGAGATGTGCAGAGACGCTGTGGGGGCCGGTTTCACCCCGCCCCACATTTGTTCGGCCACCTTAGGCTGACCGTTTCTGCCAGCCTAGATGCTCTGACCAGTAGTCTGCTCTTTCTTCAATTAGGCCCCTGAATTAACATAAAAACAGCACCAGGTGTCAGAGCCCTGCCCGCTCAACTCCCAGACAGTCCAGGGTCAGTGGTGATCAAGGACCATGATGGCCACTGAGTCAACAGCCTTTTGAAGTAAACAGGAGTCCAGCCGGTCTTATTGGCCACCATCATCACGGTGTCTGTAGGCTTTTCTATGGTGACAGTGTGATATACGGTTCCCCCGCCAAGATTATTAGCTCCCCTCCGGGTGCAGGAAGTCCTGCAAGCAGTAGTCTACTCCTTCGGGACACACTATTGTTGTTTTATGAGAGAAACTCCAGGTCAAGTGATGTTCACATGAGTCGTCATGGTGCCCTGTTGCCTCCGGTTATCTCTCTGGATGTTGGAGTTGGAGGGCCTCCTCACTCGAGGTCGGTGTGCCCACGGAGCGAACCCTGCAACTTCAGGGCATGGTTGGTGATTAGGATCACCACGTGGGGTCCTTTTCCCTTAGGAGGGAGGTGGCCTTTTGGGCTGCTGATTTCCAGGTTTTTAGATACCGCCAGTATCTTGGCCAGATGTGGCAGTGGGCCAAGCCCCTTGGTGACTGTAGTTTATCCTACCTGGATGGCATTCTTGCGTTGTTCCATTTCAAGTGGTCCCAGTTTTTGCACTAATTCTCCAATGGCGATTCACCTTTCACCGGGAATGGAAAGATCAAAGGGTTTAGCTCAATTAGGGAGTTCCAGGGCAAGGGTCTGAATTGACTGCTCTTTCCATTCTTGAAAGGCCACTTCTGGATTCTGTTCAAAAGGATCATCATCTTTTCCTTTCAGTGTTTCATATAGAGGCCCAGCTAGTAGACTGTAGTTAGGGATCCAGAAGCAGCAAACCCTGGCCTCCCCAGGAACCCCTAAGCTGTCTTCTAGTTTTAGAAAGGGGTAAGGCTGCAAATGGTTTCTTCCCTTTCCTGGGATGGGCTTCTCTGACCTTGTGTGAGAATGAAGCCCAGGCAGGTCACCGCAGTCTGTGATATTTGAGCTTTTTCTTGGACAACTTCTATCCTTTATTGGCTTGGTAGTTCAGAGGTCTCCTTAGTAGGGCTGGCGATCAGAATGTCGTCTGCATATTGCAGGAGGGTTTCCTTTTCCAGAGGTAGAACTTTTCGGTCGTTAGCTAAGCTTTCCCCAAAGATGGTGTGGGAATTTTTGAACCCTTGGGGCAAGACGGCCCGGAAGTATTGTTTTAGTTGTATGTTGAGTCCTGCCACTCACAAGCCAAAATTTCTTGTGACTCTGGGACTAATGGAATACAAAAGAAGGCATCATTGAAGACTAATACAGAATACCATGTCCTGGTGGTTGGTAGAATGACCAGCAGGGTGTAGGAATCAGGAGCAACTGGAGGTATATCCTCGGTGGCTTCACTGACTGTCCTGACATCCTTTACCAGGTCCCCAGCAGCCCATGGGGCTCTCGTGGTCAGGCCAATCCCAGGATATGGAGCTCTCCTGGGCAGGTACCCCACCCCCAACCCAGCCCACGGGGCTCTCATGGTCAGGCCCCTCCCAGGATACAGAGCTACCCTTGCAGGTACCGTGGCAGGGCTGGGCACACAGGAACCGTGCACATAGCCCTCATTGAAGAGCACCCCCAGCTCACCTGTCGCTCAGAGCTGACACAGAGCACCTCAGAGCAGGACTTGAACTAACAAACAGCAGCTCCGACAGGTCTGTGACCCTGGGCATCACTCTGTGTGGCCTCCCTCCACCTGGTCTTCCAGAGACTTCCACTGCACCCAGGGCACCAGGCCTCTGTCTCCAACCACCACCCACCCCTCCTCTCCCTGACTCCTGGGTTCCTCTCATTAGGAGAGGGTTTTCTTGAAGTTGTCTCCCACTCATGGGCCAGATAAAATGATTAGAAAACAAGCCAAAGCTGCAGCCCCTTGTCTATCCTGACTCTCAGGAGCCCACACCTGTTCCTTGGACCTGGCCGGTTCAGCAAGTTCCATTTTCTGCAACTGTGAGCCCCTGAGGGGTGATGATTGGCTACCTGGGCAGCCTTACCATGCTGGCCAGCCCTCCCCAGGTGTGCCTGGGTTGAGATCAATATAAATACCACTCCAGGCAGCAAAAGCCCCTGCAGCTGTGCCTGACGCCATTTTCTCTGCCCTGTCAGCAGTCTCGGGGCTGGGCTGGTGGGAGGGAGTGAGAGGCCACGGCTTTGTGGGTGGCCCAGTGTGAGTGGGGCTCTGCTGGACTTTCTGCAGCAGTTGCCAGGCTGCCACCTGCTAAAGAAGAGGATGTGTCACCCATACCTGCTGCTGGAATTTCTCCCTGGGCAGAGGTGAGGAAGGAAAAAAGCAGTGGGGGCAGGGACAGGACGGGTATCTCAGGCAGGGAAATGGAAATCTTCCAGAAGAGCACCCAGGGCCAGGACCATCCTGGCTGGCCTGCAGGCACCAAGTCAGCTGGCATGCTGTCACTCGTGTGGCTCCATGGCCCTTCCTCTAGGCTTTCAAGTCCTTGTATATATTCAGGTGTTTTACCTGGGAAGGGTGGGAACAGTTCAGCAGCAAGTGGCCTGGGGCTCAGCTCACGTTTACTCACAGATGCCTCGGCACGGTGCCCCAGCTTTGCAATGAGGACGCTTGTTGTGTGGGGGCTGCTGGCTGAATGGGAGACGATTCCCCACCACTGACCAACTTCAGAATTGTTTACAACTGGAGCAAGTGCCCTGATACGGTTTTCCTCTGAGTAACTGGTGGGTTCTGTTTTTTTTTTCTCTTTTTCGTTTTTGGTTCAAGGTAGATTTTATTCCTCTTTTTTGTATTTACAGATATAAGCATGGAAATAATTTATTCATATAAATACATGTATGTGAAGGGAATAATTGTTTTTTCTGTTTTATTTTTTAAATTTTATTTCTTTTTAATTTTGAATTTTATTTTATATTTTTATACAGCAGGTTCTCATTGGTTATCTATTTTATACATATAAATGTTTACATGCCAATCCCAATCTCTCAACTCCTCCCACCACCACCCCTCCAAGAGCTTTCCCCCCTTGTTGTCCATACGATTGTTGTCTACATCTGTTGCTCTATTTATGCCTTGCAAAATGGTTAATCTGTACAGTTTTTCTAGGTTCCACATATATGCATGAATATACAAGATTTGTTTTTCTCTTTCTGACTTACTTCACTCTGTAGGACAGTCTCTAGATCCATCGACGTCTCTACAAATGACCCAATTTCATTCCTTTCATGGCTTAGTAATATTCCATTTTATATATGTACCACAGCTTTATGCATTCGTCTGTCTGTGGGCATTTAGGTTGCTTCCATTACCTCGATATTGTAAATAGTGATGCAATGAACATTGCGGTGAATGTCTCTTTTTGATTTATGGTTTTGTCTGAGTATATGTCCAGTCCTGGGATTGCTGTATCATATGGTAATTCTATTATTAGTTTCTTAAGAAACTCCATATTGTTCTCCATAGTGACTGTATCAATTTATATTCCCAACAATAGTGGAAGAGTGTTCCTTTTCTCCACACCCTTTCCAGCATTTGTTGTTTGTAGATTTTCAGATGATGCCCATTCTAACAGGTGTGAGGTGATACCTCATTGTTGAGTCCATTTCGTTGAGCAACGGGTAGGTCTTGTCTATTACATATTTGGCTTATGGAACGGTATCTGTGCTAATTTCAAACTCTGGTTTTATGCAGCACCCCAACTCACCTTTCCCCTTAAGCAAGCATAAGTTGGTTTTCTAAACTTGAGACCCTGTTCTGTTTTGTAATTCAGTTCATGTGTAGCCAAGTTTACATTCCGTGCATTAGTGATACCTTATGATGTTTCTTTTTCTGTGTGACTTATTTCACTTAGAATCATCATGCCTCAATCCACTCATTATGCTGGTACAGGCCTGGTGACACAGATTTCATTGCTGAGTGGTATTCTGTTGTACATAAGTACCGCAACTTCTTTATCAATTATTTGTTCTCTGGGATATTTAACTTGTACTGTAGAAGAGGCTCCTGTAAACAGAGCCGTTGTAAATTTTGGGGTGGCTGTGTCTTTTTGATTTTAATTTCCCTAAGCTATAGGACCATAAGTGGAAATGCCCTAGATTCTGTTGCTTTGTTTTTCAGATGTATCAGGAAACACCATACACTTCTCCAGAGTGGCTGTTGGCAATGTACATCCCGCCCATAAGCATAACAAGGCTCCTTTTTCCCCATGGCCTGTCTTGCCTTTCTGGATTTTACACTTTTCTCAGTGGCCCTTTAGACCGGGGGGAAGTGACACTTCATAGTAGTTCGGATTTCCATTGCAAGCTTGCTTGGTTTGCCAAAAAGGGCGTATGTGTTTTTTCCTGAATATATTCAGGAACAAACTCATACGCCCTTTGTTGCCAAGTGCATCATTGTCGATGTTCTGCCTCTTTTCCTATGCTTTAAATGCAAATCCAGTCTACCTCCTGAAATCGGTTTCCTGCAATTCTGCCCCGCTTTCAAGTCCTCTTCGCAGCCTTACTTCAATATATTTTTGGACGTTATCTGTCATTTATAACTCTGCAGGTTTGTGAATTACAGGGCCCCTGAGCTCCTTTCTTCAACTCGCTTTCTTGTGAGCAGGCCGCAAACCCGCAAGACTGCTTCAGGCCCTAATCTGCTTCTGGCAGGGCACGCTGAGCCTTTGGTTAATTCCTCTTCCTGGTGGGAAATGAGTGTTAAATATGCCCGTCCAGACACCTACCTCACTCTCAACCCCTTGGTGATGTGGGTCCTCTGGTTTGTGGCCACTTTTGCTGGGTTCCTCACCTTTCAATGATGTGGCCCCACTAGTGTGAGGACACTCCTGCTTGGTTCTCATCCACGTGGTTATGTGGACCCCCTGGTGAGAGTCTGTTCCTGGCTTTGTTCCTCACCCACCTGTGAGGGAGACCCTCTGCTGATAGGTCACTCCTGCATGGCTGGCACACATTGCCTTGGTGAAGTCAGCCGTGTGGTGGCAGTTGGAGCGTGCTGGGAATCTCTTCCCCCGGTGATGAGGGTCCTCTTGCGTCAGGCCCTAACTGCTGGGCTCACCAACTTTTCTTAGGGAGCCCAGTGATGCTTTGGCACTCCTCTTAGGATCCCATCTCCATGGGGATGTGGGCCTTCTGCTCTGAGGTCCCAACGGCTGGGTTGTTCACATTTTCATGATGTGGGCTCTCTGGTGTTAGTTCACAGAAGCCTGGATCCCATAGCCTCTGTGCTCTTGGCTGCCTGCTGGGAGGTTCCAACTGCTGGATTCCTCACTTTTTTAATTTTTTGGGCCCTCTGTTGTGAGGATCCTCCTGCCTGCCTCACTCCCAGCCCCTTCGTGATGTGTGTCGTCTGGTTTGAGGCCACATGTGCTGGGTTCCTCACCTTTCGATGATGTGGGACCAATGGTCTTAGGAGACTCCTGCCTGGTTCACATCCCCTTGGTGATGTGGGCCCTCTGTTGAGAGTCTGATCCCGGCTGGGTTCCTCACCCATCTGTGAGGTAGGCCGTCTGATGTGAGGTCACTCTTGCCTGGCTTGCTCACCTCGCCTTGTGGACATGAGCCCTCTGGTGGCACTTGGAGCCTGCTGGGAGCCTCCTCTCCTCGGTGATGAGGGCCCTCTGGCATCAGGCCCTAACTGCTGGGCTCCCTACATTTTGTGGTGTGCGCCCAGTGGTGCGAGGACACTCCAGCCAGGTTCACATCCCCATTGGGGTGTGGGCCTTCTGCTCTGAGGTCCCAAAGCCTGGGTTGCTCACAGTTTCATGATGTGGGCTCTCTGCTGTTAGTTCACTCCTGCCTGCATCCCATAGCTTCTGTGCTCTGGGCCGCCTGCTGGGAGGTTCCAACTGCTGGATTCCTCACCTTTCTTATTCTTTGGGCCCTCTGTTTTTAGGCTACTCCTGCCTGCCTCACTCCCATTCCCTTTGTGATATGTGTCCTCTGATTTGAGGCCACATGTGCTGGGTTCCGCACCTTTCGATGATGTGACCCCACTGGAGGGAAGACAGTCCTGACTGGTTCCCATCCCCTTGCTGATGTGGGCCCTCAGGTGAGAGTCTGATCCTGGCTGGGTTCCTCACCCTTCTGTGAGGTGGGCCCTCTGCTGTGAGGTCAATCATGCCTGTCTGGCACACGTCACCTTGGCGACGTGGGCCCTCTGGTGGCAGTTGGAGTGTGCTGGGATCCTCCTCCCCTCGGTGATGAGGGCCCTCTTGCCTTAGGCCATAACTGCTGGGCTCCCCACATTTTCTGATGTGCGCCAAGTGAGTGAGGAGACTCTTGCCAGGTTCCCATCCCCATGGCGATATGGGCCTTCTGCTCTGAGGTCAAAACGGCTGGCTTGCTCACAGTACCATGATGTGGGCCCTCTGCTGTGAGTTCACTCCGGCAAGGATCCCTTATCATCGGTGCTCTGAGCCGCCTGCTGGGAGGTTCCAACTGCTGGATTCCTCAACTTTTTTATTCTATGTGCCCTCTGTTGTGAGGCTCCTCCTGCCTGCCTCACTGCCAGCCCCTTGGTGATGACTGTCCTATGGCTTGAGGCCACATGTGCTGCGTTCCTCACCTTTCGATGATGTGACCCCACTCGTGTGAGGACACTCCTGCCTGGTTCCCATCCCCTTGGTGAGGTGGGCCCTCTGGCGAGAGTCTAATCCTGGCTGGGTTCCTCAACGTTCTGTGAGGTAGGCCCTCTGCTGTGAGGTCACTCCTGCCTGGCTGGCACACGTCACCTTGGAGACGTGAGCCCTCTGGTGGCAGTTGGAGCGTGCAGGGCGCCTCCTCCTCTCGGTGATGACGGCCCTCTGGCGTCAGGCCCTAAATGGTGGGCTCCCCACATTTTCTGATGTGCGCCCAGTGGTGCGAGGACACTCCAGCCAGGTTCCCATTCCCATGGGGATGTGGTCCTTCTGCGCTGAGGTCTCAACTCCTGGGTTGCTCACAGTTTTGTGATGTGGGCCCTCTGCTGTGAGTTCACTGTGGCCTGGATCCCATAGCCTCGGTGTTCTGGGCCGCCTGCTGGAAGGTCTAAATGCTGGAATCCTCACGTTTTTTATATTATGTGCCCTGTGTTGTGAGGCTACTCCTGCCTGCCTCACTCCAAGGCCCTTGGTGATGTGGGTCCTCTGGTTTGAGGACACATGTGCTGGGTTCCTCACCTTAAGATGATGAGGCCCCACTGGTGTGAGGATAATCCTGACTGGGTCCCATCCCCTTTGTGATGTGGGCCCTCTGGTGAGAGTCTGATCCTGGCTGGGTTCCTCACCCATCTGTGAGGTGGGCCCTCTACTATCAGGTAACTCTTGCCTGGGTTGCTCACCTCGCCTTGTTGACATGAGCCCTCTGGTGGCAATTGGACCCTGCTGGGAGCCTCCTCAGCTCTGTGATGAGGGCCCTCTGACGTCAGGCCCTAACTGCTGGGCTCCCCAACTTTTCTTAGTGAGCCCAGTGTTGCTCAAGCACTCCTCTTAGGTTCCCATCCCCATGGGGATGTGGGCCTTCTGCTCTGAGGTTCCAACGGCTGGGTTGATCACAATTTCATGATGTGGGCTCTCTGGTGTTAGTTCACTGTGGCCTGGATCCCATAGCCTCTGTGGTCTTGGCTGCCTGCTGGGAGGTTCCAACTGCTCGATTCCTCAACTTTTGTATTCTATGGGTCCTGTGTTGTGATGCTCCTCCTGCCTGCCTCACTCGCAACCCCTTCGTGATGTGGGTCTTCTGGTTTGAGGCCACATGTGCTGGGTTAGGCAACTTTCAATGATGTGGCCCCACTGGTGTGAGGACACTCCTGCCTGGTTCCCATCCCCTTGGTGATGTGGGCCTTCTGGTGACAGTCTTATCCTGGCTGAGTTCCTCACTCTTCTGTGAGGTAGGCCCTCTGCTGTGAGGTCAATCCTGCCTGACTTGCACACATCACCTTGGCGACGTGGGCCCTCTGTTGGCACATGGAACCTGCTGGGAGCCTCCTGCCCTCGGTGATGATGGCCCTCTAGCATCAGGCTCTAACTGCTGGGCTCCCCACGTTTTCTGATGTGAGCCCAGTGATGCCAGGACACTCCTGTCAGGTTCCCATCCCCATGGGGATGTGGGCTTTCTGCTCTGAGGTCCCAATGCCTGGGTTGCTCACAGTTTCATGATGTGGGCTCTCTGGTGTTAGTTAACTCCTGCCTGCATCCCATAGCTTCTGTGCTCTCGGCCGCCTGCTGGGAGGTTCCAAATGCTGGATTCCTCACTTTTTTTATTCTTTGGGCCCTCTGTTTTTAGGCTACTCCTACCTGCCTCACTCCCATCCCCTTTGTGATGTATGTCCTCTGATATGAGGCCACATGTGCTGGGTTCCTCACCTTTCGATGATGTGGTCCCACTGGTGGGAGGACAGTCCTGACTGGTTCCCATCCCCTTGGTGTTGTGGGCCCTCTGGTGAGAGTCTCATCCTGCCTCGGTTCCTCACCCTTCTGTGAGATAGGCCCTCTGCTGTGAGGTCACTACTGCCTGGCTGGTGCATGCCACCTTGTAGACGTGGGCCCTCTGTTGGCAGTTGGAACCTGCTGGGAGTCTCCTCCCCTCAGTTATGAGGGCCCCCTGGCATCAGGCCCTAACTGCTGGGCTCCTAACATTTTCTGATATGTGCTAAGTGGTGCAAAGCCACTCCTGCCAGGTTCCCATCCCAATGGGGATGTGGGCCTTCTGTTCTGAGGTCCCAACAGCTGGGCTGCTCACAGGTTCATGATGTGGGCCCTCTGCTGTGAGTTCACTGCGGCCTGGATCCCATAGCCTCGGTGCTCTGGGCCACTTGCTGGGAGGTTCCAACTGCTGGATTCCTCAACTTTTATATTCTATGGACCCTGTGTTGTGAGGCCAGTCCTGCCAGCCTCATTCCGAACCCCTTGGTGATGTGGTTCCTCTGGTTTGAGGACACATGTGCTGGGATCCTCACCTTTCGATGATGTTGTCCCACTGGTGTGGGGACACTCCTGCCTGGTTCCCATCCCCTTGGTGATGTGGGCCCTCTGGTGAGAGTCTGATCCTGGCTGTGTTCCTCACCCTTCTGTGAGGTGGGCCCTCTGCTGTGAGGTCACTCCTGCCAGGCTGGCACACATCGCCTTGGCGACGTTGGCCCTCTGGTGGCAGCTGGAGCCTGCTGGGAGCCTCCTCCTCTCGGTGATGAGTGCCCTCTAGCGTCAGGCCCTAACTTCTGAGCACCCCACGTTTTCTGATGTGAGCCCAGTGATGCCAGGACACTCCTGTCATGTTCCCATCACCATGGGGATGTGGGCCTTCTGCTCTGAGGTCCCAATGTCTGGGTTGCTCACAGTTTCATGATGTGGGCTGTCTGGTGTTAGTTCACTCTGGCCTGGTTCCTCTAGCCTCTGTGCTCTGGGCCGCCTGCTGGGAGGTTCCAACTGCTGGATTCCTCACCTTTCTTATTTTTGGGCCCTCTGTTAAGAGGCTCCTCCTGCCTGCCTCACTCCCAGCCCCTTGGTGATGGGTGTCCTATGGTTTGAAGCCACATGTTCTGGGTTCCTCACCTTTAGATGATGTGGCCCTACTCATGTGAGGACACTCCTGCCTGGTTCCAATCCATTTGGTGATGTGGGCCCTCTGGTGCGAGTCTGATCCTGACTGGGTTCGTCACACTTCTCTGAGGTGGACCCTCTGCTGTGAGGTCATTCGTGCCTGGTTGGCACACATCGCCTTGGCGACGTCAGCCCTCTGGTGGCAGTTGGAGCCTGCTGGGAGCCTCCTTCCCTTGGTGATGAGGGTCCTCTGGCGCCAGGCCCTAACTGCTGGTCGCCCAAAATTTTCTGATACGTTCTCAGTGGTGCGAGGACACTCCTACCAGAATTCCATCCCCATGGGGATGTGGGCCTCCTGCTCTGAGGTCCCAATGGCTGGGTTGCTCAGTTTCATGACATGGGCCCTCTTCTGTGAGTTCACTGTGGCCTGGATCCCATAGCCTCGGTGCTCTGGGCCGCCTGCTGGGAGGTTCCAACTGCTGGATTCCTCACTTTTTTATTCTATGTGCCCAGTGTTGTGAGGCTACTCCTGCCTGCCTCACTCCGAGGTCCTTGGTGATGTGGGTCCTCTGGTTTGAGGACACATGTGCTGAGTACCTCAGCTTTCGATGATATGGCCCCACTGATGTGAAGACACTCCTGCCTGGTTCCCATCCCCTTGGTGATGTGGGCCCTCTGGTGAGAGTCTGATGTTGGCTGGGTTTCTCACCCTTCTGTGAGGTGGGACCTCTGCTGTGAGGTAACTCCTGCCT
The DNA here is from genome assembly GCF_964270905.1 of Leucopleurus acutus. NCBI lineage: Eukaryota > Metazoa > Chordata > Mammalia > Artiodactyla > Delphinidae > Leucopleurus > Leucopleurus acutus. Next base: position 125,613 of record NW_028138896.1, read on the forward strand.
GGCATGCTAACGTTGCCTTGGCAATGTGAGCCCTCAGGTGGCAGTTGGAGCCTGCTGGGAATCTCCTCCCCTCAGTTATGAGAGCTCTGGATAAAACACATATGCCCTTTTTTGCCAAGTGCATTATTTTCCAAGTTCTGTCTCTTTTCCTATGCTTTAAGAGCTACTCCCGTGTACGTTTTGAAATCAATTTCCAGCAATTCTGCCCTGCATTCAAGTCCTCTTCGCAGCCTTACTTCAGCATAATTTTGGATGATAGCTGTCATTTATAACTCCGAAAGTTTCTGAATTACAGTGCCCCTGAGCTCCTTTCTTCAACTCGCTTTCTTGTGAGCTGGCCGCAACATCGCAGGATCTCCTCAGGCCCTAATTTAGTTCCAGCATGGCACACGGAGCCTTTGGTTAATTCCTCTTCCTGGTGGGAAATGAGAGTTAAATTTGCCCGTCCGGACACCTCCACCTAGTCTCTCATTGGTTCTCCCTATTCCTGTTCATTTTCCACAGAAATTGCAAACTGGGCCAAACAGGAGGTTAAAGGCACTGACTCTCCAAGTGGGGAGAGTGTTAGTAAAGCGTCTGGAATGTTGCACCCGAGTACCAGGAAACGAAAACTGAGACACATTTGAACACGTTTTCCGATCACACGGTGGATCATACTCTGGGTTCAACATGCATCTTTTAGCTGAAGGAAGAATCCCTTAAACAGGGAGAGTTGAGACCCATGGAATGGGTACCATGCAATATGACTTCAAAGGGTCTGCATTTGCTCACCGAACCTCAGCAATCCTATCACTGCTGCGTTTATGCCGCTGTACACACGCTTGATTCTCTTTCGGAGACATATAAATCCATAGGTTTTAAGATTCTTACTAGTCAGGTAGATTCTTAGGCGTTTAATATGGAGTGTTGAGTCCACTTCGTTGAGCAAGGAGTAGCTCTTGTCTATTACATATTTGGCTTATGGAACGGTATCTGTGCTCATTTCAATCTCTGGTTTTATGCAGCACCCCAACTCACCCGTCCCCTTAAGCAAGCATAAGTTGGTTTTCTACATTTGACACCCTGTTCTGTTTTGTAATTCAGTTCTTGTGTAGCCAAGTTTACATTCCGTGTATTAGTGATATCTTATGATGTTTCTTTTTCTGTGTGACTAATTTCACTTAGAATCATCGTACCTGAATCCACTCATTATGCTGCTACGGGCCTGTTGACATAGATTTCATTGCTGAGTGATATTGCATTGTACGTAAGTACCACAATTTCTTTATCCATTTTTCACTTTCTGTGATATTGAACTTGTACCGTAAACGAGGTTCTTGTAAACAGAGCCGTCCCAAACTTTGGGGTGGCTGTGTCTTTTTGATTTTAATTTCCCTAAGCTATAGGACCATAAGTGGAAGTGCCCTAGGCTCTGTTGCTTTGTTTTTTGGATGTTTCAGGAAACACCATACACTTCTCCAGAGTGGCTGCTGGCAATTGACATCCCGCCCATCAGCATAACTAGGCTCCCAGTTCTCCATGGCCTGTCCTGCCTTTCTGGATTTTACACTTTTTACAGATGGCCCTTTTGACCGGGGAGCAGTGAGACTTCATTGTAGTGCAGATTTCCTTTGCAAGCTTGCTTGGTTGGCCAAAAAGGGCGTATGCGTTTTTTCCTGAATATATTCAGGAAAAAACGCATACGCCCTTTTTGGCCAAGTGCATCATTGTGGACGTTCTGCCTCTTTTCCTATGCTTTACATGCAATTCCAGTCTACCTCCTGAAATCGGTTTCCTGCAATTCTGCCCCCCTTTCAACTCCTCTTGGCAGCCTTACTTCAATATATTTTTGGAAGATAGCTGTCCTTTATAACTCTGCAGGTTTGTGAATTACAGTGCCCCTGAGCTCCTTTCTTCAACTCGCTTTCTTGTGAGCTGGCCGCAACACCGCAGGATTGCTTCTGGTCCTAGTGTGGTTCCGGCATGGCACGCTGAGCCTTTGGTTAATTCCCCTTCCTGGTTGGAAATGAGAGTTAAATTTGCCCGTCTGGACACCTCCACCTAGTCTCTCATTGGTTCTCCCTATTCCTGTTCATTTTCCACAGAAATTGCAAACTGGGCCAAACAGGAGGTTAAAGGCACTGACTCTCCAAGTGGGGAGAGTGTTAGTAAAGCGTCTGGAATGTTGCACCCGAGTACCAGGAAACGAAAATTGAGACACATTTGAACACGTTTTCCGATCACACGGTGGATCATACTCTGGGTTCCACATGCATGTTTTAGCTGAAGGAAGAATCCCTTAAACAGGGAGAGTTGAGACCCATGGAATGGGTACCATGCAATATGACTTCAAAGGGTCTGCATTTGCTCACCGAACCTCAGCAATCCTATCACTGCTGCGTTTATGCCACTGTACACACGCTTGATTCTCTTTCGGAGACATATAAATCCATAGGTTTTAAGATTCTTACTAGTCAGGTAGATTCTTACTAGTCAGGTATATTCTTAGGCGTTTAATATGGGGTGTTGAGTCCACTTCGTTGAGCAAGGAGTAGCTCTTGTCTATTACATATTTGGCTTATGGAACGGTATCTGTGCTCATTTCAATCTCTGTTTTTATGCAGCACCCCAACTCACCCGTCCCCTTAAGCAAGCATAAGTTGGTTTTCTACATTTGACACCCTGTTCTGTTTTGTAATTCAGTTCTTGTGTAGCCAAGTTTACATTCCGTGTATTAGTGATATCTTATGATGTTTCTTTTTCTGTGTGACTAATTTCACTTAGAATCATCGTACCTGAATCCACTCATTATGCTGCTACGGGCCTGATGACATAGATTTCATTGCTGAGTGATATTGCATTGTACATAAGTACCACAACTTCTTTATCCATTTTTCGCTTTCTGTGATATTGAACTTGTTAGGTAAACGAGGTTCTTGTAAACAGAGCCGTCCCAAACTTTGGGGTGGCTGTGTCTTTTTGATTTTAATTTCCCTAAGCTATAGGACCATAAGTGGAAGTGCCCTAGGCTCTGTTGCTTTGTTTTTTGGATGTTTCAGGAAACACCATACACTTCTCCAGAGTGGCTGCTGGCAATTTACATCCCGCCCATCAGCAAAACAAGGCTCCCAGTTCTCCATGGCCTGTCCTGCCTTTCTGGATTTTACACTTTTTTCAGATGGCCCTTTTGACCGGGGCGCAGTGAGACTTCATTGTAGTGCAGATTTCCTTTGCAAGCTTGCTTGGTTGGCCAAAAAGTGCGTATGCGTTTTTTCCTGAATATATTCAGGAAAAAACGCATACGCCCTTTTTGGCCAAGTGCATCATTGTGGACGTTCTGCCTCTTTTCCTATGCTTTACATGCAATTCCAGTGTACCTCCAGAAATCGGTTTCCTGCAATTCTGCCCCACTTTCAACTCCTCTTGGCAGCCTTACTTCAATATATTTTTGGAAGTTAGCTGTCATTTATAACTCTGCAGGTTTGTGAATTACAGTGCCCCTGAGCTCCTTTCTTCAACTCGCTTTCTTGTGAGCTGGCCGCAACACCGCAGGATTGCTTCTGGTCCTAGTGTGGTTCCGGCATGGCACGCTGAGCCTTTGGTTAATTCCTCTTCCTGGTGGGAAATGAGAGTTAAATTTGCCCGTCCAGACACCTCCACCTAGTCTCTCATTGGTTCTCCCTATTCCTGTTCATTTTCCACAGAAATTGCAAATTGGGCCATACAGGAGGTTAAAGGCACTGACTCTCCAAGTGGGGAGAGTGTTAGTAAAGCGTCTGGAATGTTGCACCCGAGTACCAGGGGACGAAAACTGAGACACATTTGAACACGTTTCCCGATCACATGGTGGATCATACTCTGGGTTCCACATGCATGTTTTAGCTGAAGGAAGAATCCCTTAAACCTGGAGAGTTGAGACCCATGGAATGGGTACCATGCAATATGACTTCAAAGGGTCTGCATTTGCTCACCGAACCTCACCAATCCTATCACTGCTGCGTTTATGCCGCTGTACACACGCTTGATTCTCTTTCGGAGACATATAAATCTATAGGTTTTAAGATTCTTACTAGTCAGGTAGATTCTTACTAGTCAGGTATATTCCTAGGCGTTTAATATAGGGTGTTGTGTCCACTTCGTTGAGCAAGGAGTACCTTTTGTCTATTATATTTTTGGCTTATGGAACGGTATCTGTGCCAATTTTAATCTCTGGTTTCATGCAGCACCCCATATCGGCTTTCCCCTTAAGCAAGCATAAGTTGGTTTTCTACATTTTTGACCCTGTTCTGTTTTGTAATTCAGTTCCTGTGTAGCCAAGTTTACATTCCGTGTAGTAGTGATATCTTATGATGTTTCTTTTTCTGTGTGACTAATTTCACTTAGAATCATCGTACCTGAATCCACTCATTATGCTGCTCCGGGCCTGATGACATAGATTTCATTGCTGAGTGATATTGCATTGTACGTAAGTACCACAACTTCTTTATCCATTTTTCGCTTTTTGCGATATTTAACTTGTACCGTAAACGAGGTTCTTGTAAACAGAGCCATCCCAAACTTTGGGGTGGCTGTGTCTTTTTGATTTTAATTTCCCTAAGCTATAGGACCATAAGTGGAAGTGCCCTAGGCTCTGTTGCTTAGTTTTTTGGATGTTTCAGGAAACACCATACACTTCTCCAGAGTGGCTGTTGGCCATTTACATCTCGCCCATCAGCATAACAAGGCTCCCAGTTCTCCATGGCCTGTCCTGCCTTTCTGGATTTTACACTTTTTTCAGAAGGCCCTTTGACCGGGGGGCAGTGAGACTTCATTGTAGTGCAGATTTCCTTTGCGAGCTTGCTTGGTTGGCCAGAAAGTGCCTATGCGTTTCTTCCTGAATATATTCAGGAAAGAACGCATACGCCCTTTTTGGCCAAGTGCATCATTGTCGACGTTCTGAGTCTTTTCATATGTTTTCAGTGCAATTCCAGTCTACCTCCTGAAATCGGTTTCCTGCAGTTCTGCCTTGCTCTCAGTTCCTCTTCATAGCCTTACCTCAATATACGTTTGGAAAATAGTTGGCCTTTATAACTCTGCAGGTTTTTCAATTGCAGTGGCCCTTAGCTCCATTTTTCAGCTCTTATTTTTTGATCTTGCCTCATATCCACAGGATTTCTTCAGGCCCTATTCTTCTTCTGGGGCGCCTTGCTCTGCCTTTGGTTAATTCTTCTTCCTGATGTGAAATTAGAGTGACATGTGCCCATTGAAACCGCTACAGCTATTTTCTCACTGGTTCCCCCTATTCCCATTCATCCTCCGCACTAACTGCAGACTGTGCGATACCGGAACTTAAAGGCATTGACTCTCCATGTGGAGATGTTGTTAGTAAAGTGGCTGGAATGTTGATCCGGAGCCCCAGGAGAGGAAAATGAGGTGCATTTTAGAAACCTTTCCCGATCATATGGTATACCATCTGCTGGATTTCCCATGCATGGTTTAGCTGTAGGAAGATTCCCTTCAACTTGGAGTGTTGAGACCCTTGGAATAAGTAGCATGAAGTATTGCATTAAACTTTCGGCAGTTGCTCACCAAAGCTCTCCAATCCTTTCAGCCCCAAGTGTCCAGCCTTATGTCTTATCCAGCTGTGGGTTTATATGTGGTCATTCCAGGTTGCATCACAGCCCCTGAGCGAATTTTGTAAGAATTTTTCTCTCTTTCATTGTTTCTGCGTTTTGGTTTTAAAATTTATTTCTATAATGGGGTTTAGCTCATTTTCACTGCTGTGTTTGTGCCGCTCTGCGCACACTTGATTCCCTTATGGAGATATATCAATACATGGGTTTTAAGATTCTTATTACTCAGATATATTTCTCTGTGGTGTATAGGGTGTGTTGAGGCCAGTTCATTGAGCAAGGTGTAGATCTTGTCTGATACCTATTTGGTTTATTGAACGGTATCTGTGCTAATTTCAAACTCTGGTTTTATGCATCACCCCACCTCTCCTTTCCCCTTAAGCTGACATAAGTGTGTTTTCTAAATGTGAGACACTGTTCTGTTTTGTCATTCATTTTTTGTGCAGCCATATTTATCCTCCCTCTATAAGTGATATCTTATGATATGTTTCTTTTTCTGTTTGACTTATTTCAAGTAGTATTATCGGACCTCAATCCACTCTTTATCCTTCTACTAGCCGTATTACATTGATTTCATGGTGAAGAGATATTCCATTGTACATAAGTACCACATTTTCTTTATCCATTGTTCTCTTTCCTGGGATATTTAAGGTGTACTGAAGTTGAGGTTCTTGTAAACAGAGTAGCCCTAAACTGTGGTGTGCTTGTGTCTTGTTGATTTTTAGACTTCCCTAGATATACTCCCGTGATTGGAAGTGCCCTATGCTCTGTCGCTCTGTTTTTTAGATGATTTAGGAACCACCATACACTTCTCCAGAGTGGCTCTCGGCAGTTCACACACTGTCCATCAGCGTATAAAGGCTCCCTGTTCTCCATGGCCTGTCCTGCATTTCTGGTTTTTACAATTTTTTCGGATGGCCCTTTTGACCGGTGGGAAATGAGACTTCTTTGTTGTGCACATTTGCATTGCTTGCTTGCTTGGTTGCCCATAAAGTGCGTATGCGTTTTTTCCTGGATATATTCAGGAAATAACACATACTCCCTTTTGGGCCAACTGCATCATTGTCGAAATTCTGCCGCTTTTCATGTGCTTTAAAGGCGAGTCCAATCTATCTCTTGAAATCTGTTTCTTGCAATTCTGTCTTGCATTCAGATCCTCTTCTTTGCCTTACCTCAACATATTTTTGGACGTTAGTTTTCATTTATAACTCTGCAGGTTTGTGAATTGCAGTGACCCTGAGCTCCATTTTTTAAGTTGCTCTTTTGTGAGCTGGCCTCAAAACTGCAGGATTGCTTCAGGCCCTATTTTGGCTCCGGCGAGGCGGGCTGAGCCTTTTTTTAATTCTTATTCTTAATGGGAAATTAGAGTGACATGTGCCCGTCCAAACCCCTACAACTATTCTCTCATTGTTTCCCCCTGTTCCCGTTCATCCTCCTCACAATTTGCAAAATGTGTGAAACAGAAGTTTAAATGTGCTGATTCTCTAAGTGGGGAGATTCTAAGTAACGTGGCTGGAATGATGAACAGGAGCACCAGGAGAGGATAAATGAAGTGCATTTTAGACACATCTCCCGATCACATGGTGTACAGTCCTCTGGGTTTTCCATGCATGTTTTAGCTGTAGGAAGATTCCTTGAACCTGCAGATTTGAGACCCATTGAATGGGTACCAGGTAGTATTACTTTAAAGGGTGTGCATTTCCTCACCCAACCCCACATTTCTCTTAGTGCGAACAGTTTCCAGCCTTATGTCTCATCCTGCTGTGGGTCTAGATGTGTTCAATCCATGTTGCATCACCGTCCCTGAGGAAAAGTTGTAAGAGGTTTTCTCTGTCTCTCTGTCGTTTATTTTTTTCAATTTATTACTATGTTGTTTACAGCTGATTTTCAAAGCTCTGTTTCTTGCTGCTGTACATCTACTTGATTCACGTACAGAGAGACATCAATAATTTCTTTTTCAGATTCTTACCAGTCATAGATATTCTTTTCCGGTGACTTGAGTGTGCTGAGTGCAGTTCTTTTAGTTACCGTGTAGGCCTTGTTGATTATCAGTTTGGTATTTGGAATGGTATCTTTGCTAATTTCAACCTCCTGGATGATGCCTCACCCCTCCCCACCTTTCCCGTTTAGCAGCCTTACACGTGTTTTCTACATATTTATGTCACTTAGAATGATCATACGTAACTCCTCCGGAGTTGTTACAACTGGCCATATTTCATTGATTTCCAGGCTGAGTAATATTCCACTCTACATAAGTACCACATCTCTATCCATTTTTTCCCTCCAGAGACATTTAAGTTATATCCTAGTCGAGGATCTTTTAAACAGAGAGGCAGTAAACATTGGGGTGCCTGTGTCCTCTCGATTTTTGTTTTTCCCAAGATATACGCCCATGAGTGCAAGTGCCCTATGCTCTGTAGCTCATTTTTTAGATGCTTTAGTAAACACAATACAGTTCTCCAGAATGGCCGTTGGCAATATACATTTCCACTATAAGCCTCACAGGGCTCCCTCCTCTCCTTGCCCTGTCCTGCATTTCTGGCGTTTACACTTTATGAGGATGGCTCTTCTGACTGATGCGAAGTGATATCTTTTGTAGTATTGATTTCCAGTGCCCACCTGTTTGGTTGGCTAAAAAAGTGTATGCCCTTTTCTTGAATATATACAGAAAAAAACGCATACAGCCTTTTTGGCCAACTGCAATGTCGGAAATGTTCAGCCCCTTTTCTTGTGCTTAATGGCGAGTCCTTTCTACCTCCTCAAATCCCTTTCCTGCCATTCTCCCTTGCTTGCCAATCCTTTTCTCTGACTTTCCTCAAGACATTTTTCAGTGATAAATATTTTCAACTCTGCAGTTTCGTGAATTTTACTGCCCCTGAGTTCCATTGTTCAACTTGTGTTTATGGGAACTGGCCACAAAGCAGTGGGATTTCCTCAAGCCCTATACTGTTTCCATGGGCAACCCTGGCCTTTGGTCAATTCATCTTCCTGATTGGAAATTAGAGTGACATGTGCCTGTCTGAACACCTAGGACTTGTCTCTCATTGTTCCTCATCCTTCCGCTTCATCCTCTGGACAAATTCCAAACTGTACGCAACAGGATGTTGACAGTGTTGACATCTCCAAGTGGGGAGACTGTTAGTAAAGACGCTGGAGGGGTGAACCCGAGCACCAGGAGATGAGGAGATGAGATGCCTTTTCCAAACTCTTCCCGATCAGACGGTATACCATCCTCTGGGTGTGACAGACATGTTTTAGCAGTAGGAAGAGTCCCATTCATGTAAGGAGAACACCAGGGCTTTTTCAAAATCAGTGTCTCCCCGAAACCCAAACTGGGGAGTTTTTTAAGCTACGGCTACACATATGTTCATTAAGGGCCTTGGGAAGTAGGCAGAGTCCAAACTTTAGATGACTGAAGTCTTCAGGGTCAGAAGCACTCACCACCGGCTTCCCTTAGGTTACACTTTAACTGTCATTGATAGATGATGTCAATAAAAATATCTATTCTTTTTCCGATTATTTCCCCTTATAGGTTATTGCACAATATTGAGTGTAGTTCCCTGTGCTATACAGTAGTTCCTTGTTGATGATCTATTTTATACATAGCAGTGTGTATGTGTTAATTCCAAACTGTTAATTTATCCCTCCTCCCACCTTTCCCCTTTGGTAATAATAAATTATAAGATTTTATACTTCTCAGAAATGGGGGAGCTGAAAGAGAGGTATCATTTTCAATGGAAAAGCATTTAAAACAAGATTGAAGCTTTAACCAAGATTATTAGATGTACATCCTTGGAAAGAAATCACTTCATTTCTCTAATATTGACCTGACAAATAGGACAAACCTTCTCACTGAACTTGCTTATAATAAAGTGATGGAAATATCAAATGGAAGTGTTAGAAACATCTTATTTTACCCGAGCCTTATAAACTGTTCTATGTTAACTACAGTTTGGCTCACACATCTGTTCATTGAAGTTACAATAGTCTCAATTTCTGTTACTGATCCTCCAGAGTGGACCCCAACAAGGGTCCCCCTGCCCAGTGTCATTGGGGCCAACAGATCGAGACTGAGTTTGGTTCCCAAGCAAAGGAAACTTTATATTTTCATCAGAGAATGGAGAGGTGAGAGCATGCACTACCCCGTGGGCTGTGGGCTGGGCTGCTGTGTAGAGATCCTGTCAGAGTCAGTGGGAGGGAGGGGGCGGAGCTCTCAAGGGCCGGGTTGGCTGCAGCTCAGGCTCTATATCTCGGAGTCTGCACTGGGCCCCAGGAGCTGAGGTGTCGACCCAGCCATTCTGCACCAGGAAATCTGGTCTGAAGTGCCGGGTGTGGAACCTCTGCATGCGGGACCCTAGGAGCACGTGAAATTAGACAAAGCACAAAGGATAAAAAAGGTCAGACTTGACTTTATTGCCCAGATTCTATTTTTATCTCCCAGGGATTTTTAATGGGCTTTGCTGGGGACAAACCCCTCCTCTGCCTTTTGTCCCGTTCCTCATTCTTGGAGTGCTGAGGGTGCAGACCCTTCTTCTGTAACTGCTGAGTGCTGAGTTGGGAGCCCTCATACCAGGGGACGAGGGTCAGAACTTCTCCCCAGCAGCCTCCAGGTGACGTTGATTGGCCCCAGGACCCCTGCCTCCCTGCTCGTCCGCCTGAGCACCAGCATTGGAAGTGTTATAGATTCTAATGACCTTTAAGGGTCCAGGAAAGAGATGTGCAGAGACGCTGTGGGGGCCGGTTTCACCCCGCCCCACATTTGTTCGGCCACCTTAGGCTGACCGTTTCTGCCAGCCTAGATGCTCTGACCAGTAGTCTGCTCTTTCTTCAATTAGGCCCCTGAATTAACATAAAAACAGCACCAGGTGTCAGAGCCCTGCCCGCTCAACTCCCAGACAGTCCAGGGTCAGTGGTGATCAAGGACCATGATGGCCACTGAGTCAACAGCCTTTTGAAGTAAACAGGAGTCCAGCCGGTCTTATTGGCCACCATCATCACGGTGTCTGTAGGCTTTTCTATGGTGACAGTGTGATATACGGTTCCCCCGCCAAGATTATTAGCTCCCCTCCGGGTGCAGGAAGTCCTGCAAGCAGTAGTCTACTCCTTCGGGACACACTATTGTTGTTTTATGAGAGAAACTCCAGGTCAAGTGATGTTCACATGAGTCGTCATGGTGCCCTGTTGCCTCCGGTTATCTCTCTGGATGTTGGAGTTGGAGGGCCTCCTCACTCGAGGTCGGTGTGCCCACGGAGCGAACCCTGCAACTTCAGGGCATGGTTGGTGATTAGGATCACCACGTGGGGTCCTTTTCCCTTAGGAGGGAGGTGGCCTTTTGGGCTGCTGATTTCCAGGTTTTTAGATACCGCCAGTATCTTGGCCAGATGTGGCAGTGGGCCAAGCCCCTTGGTGACTGTAGTTTATCCTACCTGGATGGCATTCTTGCGTTGTTCCATTTCAAGTGGTCCCAGTTTTTGCACTAATTCTCCAATGGCGATTCACCTTTCACCGGGAATGGAAAGGTCAAAGGGTTTAGCTCAATTAGGGAGTTCCAGGGCAAGGGTCTGAATTGACTGCTCTTTCCATTCTTGAAAGGCCACTTCTGGATTCTGTTCAAAAGGATCATCATCTTTTCCTTTCAGTGTTTCATATAGAGGCCCAGCTAGTAGACTGTAGTTAGGGATCCAGAAGCAGCAAACCCTGGCCTCCCCAGGAACCCCTAAGCTGTCTTCTAGTTTTAGAAAGGGGTAAGGCTGCAAATGGTTTCTTCCCTTTCCTGGGATGGGCTTCTCTGACCTTGTGTGAGAATGAAGCCCAGGCAGGTCACCGCAGTCTGTGATATTTGAGCTTTTTCTTGGACAACTTCTATCCTTTATTGGCTTGGTAGTTCAGAGGCCTCCTTAGTAGGGCTGGCGATCAGAATGTCGTCTGCATATTGAAGGAGGGTTTCCTTTTCCAGAGGTAGAACTTTTCGGTCGTTAGCTAAGCTTTCCCCAAAGATGGTGTGGGAATTTTTGAACCCTTGGGGCAAGACGGCCCGGAAGTATTGTTTTAGTTGTATGTTGAGTCCTGCCACTCACAAGCCAAAATTTCTTGTGACTCTGGGACTAATGGAATACAAAAGAAGGCATCATTGAAGACTAATACAGAATACCATGTCCTGGTGGTTGGTAGAATGACCAGCAGGGTGTAGGAATCAGGAGCAACTGGAGGTATATCCTCGGTGGCTTCACTGACTGTCCTGACATCCTTTACCAGGTCCCCAGCAGCCCATGGGGCTCTCGTGGTCAGGCCAATCCCAGGATATGGAGCTCTCCTGGGCAGGTACCCCACCCCCAACCCAGCCCACGGGGCTCTCATGGTCAGGCCCCTCCCAGGATACAGAGCTACCCTTGCAGGTACCGTGGCAGGGCTGGGCACACAGGAACCGTGCACATAGCCCTCATTGAAGAGCACCCCCAGCTCACCTGTCGCTCAGAGCTGACACAGAGCACCTCAGAGCAGGACTTGAACTAACAAACAGCAGCTCCGACAGGTCTGTGACCCTGGGCATCACTCTGTGTGGCCTCCCTCCACCTGGTCTTCCAGAGACTTCCACTGCACCCAGGGCACCAGGCCTCTGTCTCCAACCACCACCCACCCCTCCTCTCCCTGACTCCTGGGTTCCTCTCATTAGGAGAGGGTTTTCTTGAAGTTGTCTCCCACTCATGGGCCAGATAAAATGATTAGAAAACAAGCCAAAGCTGCAGCCCCTTGTCTATCCTGACTCTCAGGAGCCCACACCTGTTCCTTGGACCTGGCCGGTTCAGCAAGTTCCATTTTCTGCAACTGTGAGCCCCTGAGGGGTGATGATTGGCTACCTGGGCAGCCTTACCATGCTGGCCAGCCCTCCCCAGGTGTGCCTGGGTTGAGATCAATATAAATACCACTCCAGGCAGCAAAAGCCCCTGCAGCTGTGCCTGACGCCATTTTCTCTGCCCTGTCAGCAGTCTCGGGGCTGGGCTGGTGGGAGGGAGTGAGAGGCCACGGCTTTGTGGGTGGCCCAGTGTGAGTGGGGCTCTGCTGGACTTTCTGCAGCAGATGCCAGGCTGCCACCTGCTAAAGAAGAGGATGTGTCACCCATACCTGCTGCTGGAATTTCTCCCTGGGCAGAGGTGAGGAAGGAAAAAAGCAGTGGGGGCAGGGACAGGACGGGTATCTCAGGCAGGGAAATGGAAATCTTCCAGAAGAGCACCCAGGGCCAGGACCATCCTGGCTGGCCTGCAGGCACCAAGTCAGCTGGCATGCTGTCACTCGTGTGGCTCCATGGCCCTTCCTCTAGGCTTTCAAGTCCTTGTATATATTCAGGTGTTTTACCTGGGAAGGGTGGGAACAGTTCAGCAGCAAGTGGCCTGGGGCTCAGCTCACGTTTACTCACAGATGCCTCGGCACGGTGCCCCAGCTTTGCAATGAGGACGCTTGTTGTGTGGGGGCTGCTGGCTGAATGGGAGACGATTCCCCACCACTGACCAACTTCAGAATTGTTTACAACTGGAGCAAGTGCCCTGATACGGTTTTCCTCTGAGTAACTGGTGGGTTCTGTTTTTTTTTTCTCTTTTTCGTTTTTGGTTCAAGGTAGATTTTATTCCTCTTTTTTGTATTTACAGATATAAGCATGGAAATAATTTATTCATATAAATACATGTATGTGAAGGGAATAATTGTTTTTTCTGTTTTATTTTTTAAATTTTATTTCTTTTTAATTTTGAATTTTATTTTATATTTTTATACAGCAGGTTCTCATTGGTTATCTATTTTATACATATAAATGTTTACATGCCAATCCCAATCTCTCAACTCCTCCCACCACCACCCCTCCAAGAGCTTTCCCCCCTTGTTGTCCATACGATTGTTGTCTACATCTGTTGCTCTATTTATGCCTTGCAAAGCGGTTAATCTGTACAGTTTTTCTAGGTTCCACATATATGCATGAATATACAAGATTTGTTTTTCTCTTTCTGACTTACTTCACTCTGTAGGACAGTCTCTAGATCCATCGACGTCTCTACAAATGACCCAATTTCATTCCTTTCATGGCTTAGTAATATTCCATTTTATATATGTACCACAGCTTTATGCATTCGTCTGTCTGTGGGCATTTAGGTTGCTTCCATTACCTCGATATTGTAAATAGTGATGCAATGAACATTGCGGTGAATGTCTCTTTTTGATTTATGGTTTTGTCTGAGTATATGTCCAGTCCTGGGATTGCTGTATCATATGGTAATTCTATTATTAGTTTCTTAAGAAACTCCATATTGTTCTCCATAGTGACTGTATCAATTTATATTCCCAACAATAGTGGAAGAGTGTTCCTTTTCTCCACACCCTTTCCAGCATTTGTTGTTTGTAGATTTTCAGATGATGCCCATTCTAACAGGTGTGAGGTGATACCTCATTGTTGAGTCCATTTCGTTGAGCAACGGGTAGGTCTTGTCTATTACATATTTGGCTTATGGAACGGTATCTGTGCTAATTTCAAACTCTGGTTTTATGCAGCACCCCAACTCACCTTTCCCCTTAAGCAAGCATAAGTTGGTTTTCTAAACTTGAGACCCTGTTCTGTTTTGTAATTCAGTTCATGTGTAGCCAAGTTTACATTCCGTGCATTAGTGATACCTTATGATGTTTCTTTTTCTGTGTGACTTATTTCACTTAGAATCATCATGCCTCAATCCACTCATTATGCTGGTACAGGCCTGGTGACACAGATTTCATTGCTGAGTGGTATTCTGTTGTACATAAGTACCGCAACTTCTTTATCAATTATTTGTTCTCTGGGATATTTAACTTGTACTGTAGAAGAGGCTCCTGTAAACAGAGCCGTTGTAAATTTTGGGGTGGCTGTGTCTTTTTGATTTTAATTTCCCTAAGCTATAGGACCATAAGTGGAAATGCCCTAGATTCTGTTGCTTTGTTTTTCAGATGTATCAGGAAACACCATACACTTCTCCAGAGTGGCTGTTGGCAATGTACATCCCGCCCATAAGCATAACAAGGCTCCTTTTTCCCCATGGCCTGTCTTGCCTTTCTGGATTTTACACTTTTCTCAGTGGCCCTTTAGACCGGGGGGAAGTGACACTTCATAGTAGTTCGGATTTCCATTGCAAGCTTGCTTGGTTTGCCAAAAAGGGCGTATGTGTTTTTTCCTGAATATATTCAGGAACAAACTCATACGCCCTTTGTTGCCATGTGCATCATTGTCGATGTTCTGCCTCTTTTCCTATGCTTTAAATGCAAATCCAGTCTACCTCCTGAAATCGGTTTCCTGCAATTCTGCCCCGCTTTCAAGTCCTCTTCGCAGCCTTACTTCAATATATTTTTGGACGTTATCTGTCATTTATAACTCTGCAGGTTTGTGAATTACAGGGCCCCTGAGCTCCTTTCTTCAACTCGCTTTCTTGTGAGCTGGCCGCAAACCCGCAAGACTGCTTCAGGCCCTAATCTGCTTCTGGCAGGGCACGCTGAGCCTTTGGTTAATTCCTCTTCCTGGTGGGAAATGAGTGTTAAATATGCCCGTCCAGACACCTACCTCACTCTCAACCCCTTGGTGATGTGGGTCCTCTGGTTTGTGGCCACTTTTGCTGGGTTCCTCACCTTTCAATGATGTGGCCCCACTAGTGTGAGGACACTCCTGCTTGGTTCTCATCCACGTGGTTATGTGGACCCCCTGGTGAGAGTCTGTTCCTGGCTTTGTTCCTCACCCACCTGTGAGGGAGACCCTCTGCTGATAGGTCACTCCTGCATGGCTGGCACACATTGCCTTGGTGAAGTCAGCTGTGTGGTGGCAGTTGGAGCGTGCTGGGAATCTCTTCCCCCGGTGATGAGGGCCCTCTTGCGTCAGGCCCTAACTGCTGGGCTCACCAACTTTTCTTAGGGAGCCCAGTGATGCTTTGGCACTCCTCTTAGGATCCCATCTCCATGGGGATGTGGGCCTTCTGCTCTGAGGTCCCAACGGCTGGGTTGTTCACATTTTCATGATGTGGGCTCTCTGGTGTTAGTTCACAGAAGCCTGGATCCCATAGCCTCTGTGCTCTTGGCTGCCTGCTGGGAGGTTCCAACTGCTGGATTCCTCACTTTTTTAATTTTTTGGGCCCTCTGTTGTGAGGATCCTCCTGCCTGCCTCACTCCCAGCCCCTTCGTGATGTGTGTCGTCTGGTTTGAGGCCACATGTGCTGGGTTCCTCACCTTTCGATGATGTGGGACCAATGGTCTTAGGAGACTCCTGCCTGGTTCACATCCCCTTGGTGATGTGGGCCCTCTGTTGAGAGTCTGATCCCGGCTGGGTTCCTCACCCATCTGTGAGGTAGGCCGTCTGATGTGAGGTCACTCTTGCCTGGCTTGCTCACCTCGCCTTGTGGACATGAGCCCTCTGGTGGCACTTGGAGCCTGCTGGGAGCCTCCTCTCGTCGGTGATGAGGGCCCTCTGGCATCAGGCCCTAACTGCTGGGCTCCCTACATTTTGTGATGTGCGCCCAGTGGTGCGAGGACACTCCAGCCAGGTTCACATCCCCATTGGGGTGTGGGCCTTCTGCTCTGAGGTCCCAAAGCCTGGGTTGCTCACAGTTTCATGATGTGGGCTCTCTGCTGTTAGTTCACTCCTGCCTGCATCCCATAGCTTCTGTGCTCTGGGCCGCCTGCTGGGAGGTTCCAACTGCTGGATTCCTCACCTTTCTTATTCTTTGGGCCCTCTGTTTTTAGGCTACTCCTGCCTGCCTCACTCCCATTCCCTTTGTGATATGTGTCCTCTGATTTGAGACCACATGTGCTGGGTTCCGCACCTTTCGATGATGTGACCCCACTGGAGGGAAGACAGTCCTGACTGGTTCCCATCCCCTTGCTGATGTGGGCCCTCAGGTGAGAGTCTGATCCTGGCTGGGTTCCTCACCCTTCTGTGAGGTGGGCCCTCTGCTGTGAGGTCAATCATGCCTGTCTGGCACACGTCACCTTGGTGACATGGGCCCTCTGGTGGCAGTTGGAGTGTGCTGGGATCCTCCTCCCCTCGGTGATGAGGGCCCTCTTGCCTTAGGCCATAACTGCTGGGCTCCCCACATTTTCTGATGTGCGCCAAGTGAGTGAGGAGACTCTTGCCAGGTTCCCATCCCCATGGCGATATGGGCCTTCTGCTCTGAGGTCAAAACGGCTGGCTTGCTCACAGTACCATGATGTGGGCCCTCTGCTGTGAGTTCACTCCGGCAAGGATCCCTTATCATCGGTGCTCTGAGCCGCCTGCTGGGAGGTTCCAACTGCTGGATTCCTCAACTTTTTTATTCTATGTGCCCTCTGTTGTGAGGCTCCTCCTGCCTGCCTCACTGCCAGCCCCTTGGTGATGACTGTCCTATGGCTTGAGGCCACATGTGCTGCGTTCCTCACATTTCGATGATGTGACCCCACTCGTGTGAGGACACTCCTGCCTGGTTCCCATCCCCTTGGTGAGGTGGGCCCTCTGGCGAGAGTCTAATCCTGGCTGGGTTCCTCAACGTTCTGTGAGGTAGGCCCTCTGCTGTGAGGTCACTCCTGCCTGGCTGGCACACGTCACCTTGGAGACGTGAGCCCTCTGGTGGCAGTTGGAGCGTGCAGGGCGCCTCCTCCTCTCGGTGATGACGGCCCTCTGGCGTCAGGCCCTAAATGGTGGGCTCCCCACATTTTCTGATGTGCGCCCAGTGGTGCGAGGACACTCCAGCCAGGTTCCCATTCCCATGGGGATGTGGTCCTTCTGCGCTGAGGTCTCAACTCCTGGGTTGCTCACAGTTTTGTGATGTGGGCCCTCTGCTGTGAGTTCACTGTGGCCTGGATCCCATAGCCTCGGTGTTCTGGGCCGCCTGCTGGAAGGTCTAAATGCTGGAATCCTCACGTTTTTTATATTATGTGCCCTGTGTTGTGAGGCTACTCCTGCCTGCCTCACTCCAAGGCCCTTGGTGATGTGGGTCCTCTGGTTTGAGGACACATGTGCTGGGTTCCTCACCTTAAGATGATGAGGCCCCACTGGTGTGAGGATAATCCTGACTGGGTCCCATCCCCTTTGTGATGTGGGCCCTCTGGTGAGAGTCTGATCCTGGCTGGGTTCCTCACCCATCTGTGAGGTGGGCCCTCTACTATCAGGTAACTCTTGCCTGGGTTGCTCACCTCGCCTTGTTGACATGAGCCCTCTGGTGGCAATTGGACCCTGCTGGGAGCCTCCTCAGCTCTGTGATGAGGGCCCTCTGACGTCAGGCCCTAACTGCTGGGCTCCCCAACTTTTCTTAGTGAGCCCAGTGTTGCTCAAGCACTCCTCTTAGGTTCCCATCCCCATGGGGATGTGGGCCTTCTGCTCTGAGGTTCCAACGGCTGGGTTGATCACAATTTCATGATGTGGGCTCTCTGGTGTTAGTTCACTGTGGCCTGGATCCCATAGCCTCTGTGGTCTTGGCTGCCTGCTGGGAGGTTCCAACTGCTCGATTCCTCAACTTTTGTATTCTATGGGTCCTGTGTTGTGATGCTCCTCCTGCCTGCCTCACTCGCAACCCCTTCGTGATGTGGGTCTTCTGGTTTGAGGCCACATGTGCTGGGTTAGGCAACTTTCAATGATGTGGCCCCACTGGTGTGAGGACACTCCTGCCTGGTTCCCATCCCCTTGGTGATGTGGGCCTTCTGGTGACAGTCTTATCCTGGCTGAGTTCCTCACTCTTCTGTGAGGTAGGCCCTCTGCTGTGAGGTCAATCCTGCCTGACTTGCACACATCACCTTGGCGACGTGGGCCCTCTGTTGGCACATGGAACCTGCTGGGAGCCTCCTGCCCTCGGTGATGATGGCCCTCTAGCATCAGGCTCTAACTGCTGGGCTCCCCACGTTTTCTGATGTGAGCCCAGTGATGCCAGGACACTCCTGTCAGGTTCCCATCCCCATGGGGATGTGGGCTTTCTGCTCTGAGGTCCCAATGCCTGGGTTGCTCACAGTTTCATGATGTGGGCTCTCTGGTGTTAGTTAACTCCTGCCTGCATCCCATAGCTTCTGTGCTCTCGGCCGCCTGCTGGGAGGTTCCAAATGCTGGATTCCTCACTTTTTTTATTCTTTGGGCCCTCTGTTTTTAGGCTACTCCTACCTGCCTCACTCCCATCCCCTTTGTGATGTATGTCCTCTGATATGAGGCCACATGTGCTGGGTTCCTCACCTTTCGATGATGTGGTCCCACTGGTGGGAGGACAGTCCTGACTGGTTCCCATCCCCTTGGTGTTGTGGGCCCTCTGGTGAGAGTCTCATCCTGCCTCGGTTCCTCACCCTTCTGTGAGATAGGCCCTCTGCTGTGAGGTCACTACTGCCTGGCTGGTGCATGCCACCTTGTAGACGTGGGCCCTCTGTTGGCAGTTGGAACCTGCTGGGAGTCTCCTCCCCTCAGTTATGAGGGCCCCCTGGCATCAGGCCCTAACTGCTGGGCTCCTAACATTTTCTGATATGTGCTAAGTGGTGCAAAGCCACTCCTGCCAGGTTCCCATCCCAATGGGGATGTGGGCCTTCTGTTCTGAGGTCCCAACAGCTGGGCTGCTCACAGGTTCATGATGTGGGCCCTCTGCTGTGAGTTCACTGCGGCCTGGATCCCATAGCCTCGGTGCTCTGGGCCACTTGCTGGGAGGTTCCAACTGCTGGATTCCTCAACTTTTATATTCTATGGACCCTGTGTTGTGAGGCCAGTCCTGCCAGCCTCATTCCGAACCCCTTGGTGATGTGGTTCCTCTGGTTTGAGGACACATGTGCTGGGATCCTCACCTTTCGATGATGTTGTCCCACTGGTGTGGGGACACTCCTGCCTGGTTCCCATCCCCTTGGTGATGTGGGCCCTCTGGTGAGAGTCTGATCCTGGCTGTGTTCCTCACCCTTCTGTGAGGTGGGCCCTCTGCTGTGAGGTCACTCCTGCCAGGCTGGCACACATCGCCTTGGCGACGTTGGCCCTCTGGTGGCAGCTGGAGCCTGCTGGGAGCCTCCTCCTCTCGGTGATGAGTGCCCTCTAGCGTCAGGCCCTAACTTCTGAGCACCCCACGTTTTCTGATGTGAGCCCAGTGATGCCAGGACACTCCTGTCATGTTCCCATCACCATGGGGATGTGGGCCTTCTGCTCTGAGGTCCCAATGTCTGGGTTGCTCACAGTTTCATGATGTGGGCTGTCTGGTGTTAGTTCACTCTGGCCTGGTTCCTCTAGCCTCTGTGCTCTGGGCCGCCTGCTGGGAGGTTCCAACTGCTGGATTCCTCACCTTTCTTATTTTTGGGCCCTCTGTTAAGAGGCTCCTCCTGCCTGCCTCACTCCCAGCCCCTTGGTGATGGGTGTCCTATGGTTTGAAGCCACATGTTCTGGGTTCCTCACCTTTAGATGATGTGGCCCTACTCATGTGAGGACACTCCTGCCTGGTTCCAATCCATTTGGTGATGTGGGCTCTCTGGTGCGAGTCTGATCCTGACTGGGTTTGTCACACTTCTCTGAGGTGGACCCTCTGCTGTGAGGTCATTCGTGCCTGGTTGGCACACCTCGCCTTGTGGACATGAGCCCTCTGGTGGCAGTTGGAGCCTGCTGGGAGCCTCCTTCCCTTGGTGATGAGGGTCCTCTGGCGCCAGGCCCTAACTGCTGGTCGCCCAAAATTTTCTGATACGTTCTCAGTGGTGCGAGGACACTCCTACCAGAATTCCATCCCCATGGGGATGTGGGCCTCCTGCTCTGAGGTCCCAATGGCTGGGTTGCTCAGTTTCATGACATGGGCCCTCTTCTGTGAGTTCACTGTGGCCTGGATCCCATAGCCTCGGTGCTCTGGGCCGCCTGCTGGGAGGTTCCAACTGCTGGATTCCTCACTTTTTAATTCTATGTGCCCAGTGTTGTGAGGCTATTCCTGCCTGCCTCACTCCGAGGTCCTTGGTGATGTGGGTCCTCTGGTTTGAGGACACATGTGCTGAGTACCTCAGCTTTCGATGATGTGGCCCCACTGATGTGAAGACACTCCTGTCTGGTTCCCATCCCCTTGGTGATGTGGGCCCTCTGGTGAGAGTCTGATGTTGGCTGGGTTTCTCACCCTTCTGTGAGGTGGGACCTCTGCTGTGAGGTAACTCCTGCCTGGCATGCTAACGTTGCCTTGGCAATGTGAGCCTTCGGGTGGCAGTTGGAGCCTGCTGGGAATCTCCTCCCCTCAGTTATGAGAGCTCTGGATAAAACACATATGCCCTTTTTTGCCAAGTGCATTATTTTCCAAGTTCTGTCTCTTTTCCTATGCTTTAAGAGCTACTCCCGTGTACGTTTTGAAATCAATTTCCAGCAATTCTGCCCTGCATTAAAGTCCTCTTCACAGCCTTACTTCAGCATAATTTTGGATGATAGCTGTCATTTATAACTCCGAAGGTTTCTGAATTATTTCAGAATATATTCAGGAAAAAACGCATACGCCCTTTTTGGCCAAGTGCATCATTGTGGACGTTCTGCCTCTTTTCCTATGCTTTACATGCAATTCCAGTGTACCTCCAGAAATCGGTTTCCTGCAATTCTGCCCCGCTTTCAACTCCTCTTGGCAGCCTTACTTCAATATATTTTTGGAAGATAGCTGTCATTTATAACTCTGCAGGTTTGTGAATTACAGGGCCCCTGAGCTCCTTTCTTCAACTCGCTTTCTTGTGAGCTGGCCGCAACACCGCAGGATTGCTTCAGGCCCTAGTTTGATTCCGGCACGGCATGCTGAGCCTTTGGTTAATTCCTCTTCCTGGTGGGATATGAGAGTTAAATTTGCCCGTCCGGATACCTCCACCTAGTCTCTCATTGGTTCTCCCTATTCCTGTTCATTTTCCACAGAAATTGCAAACTGGGCCAAACAGGAGGTTAAAGGCACTGACTCTCCAAGTGGGGAGAGTGTTAGTAAAGCGTCTGGAATGTTGCACCCGATTACCAGGGGACGAAAACTGAGACACATTTGAACACGTTTCCCGATCACACGGTGGATCATACTCTGGGTTCCACATGCATGTTTTAGCTGAAGGAAGAATCCATTAAACCTGGAGAGTTGAGACCCATGGAATGGGTACCATGCAATATGACTTCAAAGGGTCTGCATTTGCTCACCGAACCTCAGCAATCCTATCACTGCTGCGTTTATGCCGCTGTACACACGCTTGATTCTCTTTCGGAGACATATAAATCCATAGGTTTTAAGATTCTTACTAGTCAGGTATATTCTTAGGCGTTTAATATGGGGTGTTGAGTCCACTTCGTTGAGCAAGGAGTAGCTCTTGTCTATTACATATTTGGCTTATGGAACGGTATCTGTGCTCATTTCAATCTCTGGTTTTATGCAGCACCCCAACTCACCCGTCCCCTTAAGCAAGCATAAGTTGGTTTTCTACATTTGACACCCTGTTCTGTTTTGTAATTCAGTTCTTGTGTAGCCAAGTTTACATTCCGTGTATTAGTGATATCTTATGATGTTTCTTTTTCTGTGTGACTAATTTCACTTAGAATCATCGTACCTGAATCCACTCATTATGCTGCTACGGGCCTGATGACATAGATTTCATTGCTGAGTGATATTGCATTGTACGTAAGTACCACAATTTCTTTATCCATTTTTCGCTTTCTGTGATATTGAACTTGTACCGTAAACTAGGTTATTGTAAACAGAGCCGTCCCAAACTTTGGGGTGGCTGTGTCTTTTTGATTTTAATTTCCCTAAGCTATAGGACCATAAGTGGAAGTGCCCTAGGCTCTGTTGCTTTGTTTTTTGGATGTTTCAGGAAACACCATACACTTCTCCAGAGTGGCTGCTGGCAATTTACATCCCGCCCATCAGCATAACTAGGCTCCCAGTTCTCCATGGCCTGTCTTGCCTTTCTGGATATTACACTTTTTTCAGATGGCCCTTTTGACCGGGGGGCAGTGAGACTTCATTGTAGTGCAGATTTCCTTTGCAAGCTTGCTTGGTTGGCCAAAAAGGGCGTATGCGTTTTTTCCTGAATATATTCAGGAAAAAACGCATACGCCCTTTTTGGCCAAGTGCATCATTGTGGGCGTTCTGCCTCTTTTCCTATGCTTTACATGCAATTCCAGTCCACCTCCTGAAATCGGTTTCCTGCAATTCTGCCCTGCTTTCAACTCCTCTTGGCAGCCTTACTTCAATATATTTTTGGAAGATAGCTGTCCTTTATAACTCTGCAGGTTTGTGAATTACAGTGCCCCTGAGCTCCTTTCTTCAACTCGCTTTCTTGTGAGCTGGCCGCAACACCGCAGGATTGCTTCTGGTCCTAGTGTGGTACAGGCATGGCATGCTGAGCCTTTGGTTAATTCCTCTTCCTGGTTGGAAATGAGAGTTAAATTTGCCCGTCTGGACACCTCCACCTAGTCTCTCATTGGTTCTCCCTCTTCCTGTTCATTTTCCACAGAAATTGCAAACTGGGCCAAACAGGAGGTTAAAGGCACTGACTCTCCAAGTGGGGAGAGTGTTAGTAAAGCGTCTGGAATGTTGCACACCAGTACCAGGGGACGAAAACTGAGACACATTTGAACACGTTTTCCGATCACACGGTGGATCATACTCTGGGTTCCACATGCATGTTTTAGCTGAAGGAAGAATCCCTTAAACAGGGAGAGTTGAGACCCATGGAATGGGTACCATGCAATATGACTTCAAAGGGTCTGCATTTGCTCACCGAACCTCACCAATCCTATCACTGCTGCGTTTATGCCGCTGTACATACGCTTGATTCTCTTTCAGAGACATATAAATCCATAGGTTTTAAGATTCTTACTAGTCAGGTAGATTCTTACTAGTCAGGTATATTGTTAGGCGTTTAATATGGGGTGTTGAGTCCACTTCGTTGAGCAAGGAGTAGCTCTTGTCTATTACATATTTGGCTTATGGAACGGTATCTGTGCTAATTTCAATCTCTGGTTTTATGCAGCACCCCAACTCACCCGTCCCCTGAAGCAAGCATAAGTTGGTTTTCTACATTTGACACCCTGTTCTGTTTTGTAATTCAGTTCTTGTGTAGCCAAGTTTACATTCCGTGTATTAGTGATATCTTATGATGTTTCTTTTTCTGTGTGACTAATTTCACTTAGAATCATCGTACCTGAATCCACTCATTAGGCTGCTACGGGACTGATGACATAGATTTCATTGCTGAGTGATATTGCATTGTACGTAACTACCACAATTTCTTTATCCATTTTTCGCTTTCTGTGATATTGAACTTGTACCATAAACGAGGTTCTTGTAAACAGAGCCGTCCCAAACTTTGGGGTGGCTGTGTCTTTTTGATTTTAATTTCCCTAAGCTATAGGACCATAAGTGGAAGTGCCCTAGGCTCTGTTGCTTTGTTTTTTGGATGTTTCAGGAAACACCATACACTTCTCCAGAGTGGCTGCTGGCAATTTACATCCCGCCCATCAGCATAACTAGGCTCCCAGTTCTCCATGGCCTGTCCTGCCTTTCTGGATTTTACACTTTTTTCAGATGGCCCTTTTGACCGGGGGGCAGTGAGACTTCATTGTAGTGCAGATTTCCTTTGCAAGCTTGCTTGGTTGGCCAAAAAGGGCGTATGCGTTTTTTCCTGAATATATTCAGAAAAAAACGCATACGCACTTTTTGGCCAAGTGCATCATTGTGGACGTTCTGCCTCTTTTCCTATGCTTTACATGCAATTCCAGTGTACCTCCTGAAATCGGTTTCCTGCAATTCTGCCCCGCTTTCAACTCCTCTTGGCAGCCTAATTCAATATATTTTTGGAAGATAGCTGTCATTTATAACTCTGCAGGTTTGTGAATTACAGTGCCCCTGAGCTCCTTTCTTCAACTCGCTTTCTTGTGAGCTGGCCGCAACACCGCAGGATTGCTTCAGGCCCTAGTTTGGTTCCGGCACGGCATGCTGAGCCTTTGGTTAATTCCTCTTCCTGGTGGGAAATGAGAGTTAAATTTGCCCGTCCGGACACTTCCACCTAATCTCTCATTTGTTCTCCCTATCCCTGTTCATTTTCCACAGAAATTGCAAACTGGGCCAAACAGGAGGTTAAAGGCACTGACTCTCCAAGTGGGGAGAGTGTTAGTAAAGCGTCTGGAATGTTGCACCCGAGTACCAGGGGACGAAAACTGAGACACGTTTGAACACGTTTTCCGATCACACGGTGGATCATACTCTGGGTTCCACATGCATGTTTTAGCTGAAGGAAGAATCCCTTAAACCTGGAGAGTTGAGACCCATGGAATGGGTACCATGCAATATGACTTCAAAGGGTCTGCATTTGCTCACCGAACCTCAGCAATCCTATCACTGCTGCGTTTATGCCGCTGTACACACGCTTGATTCTCTTTCGGAGACATATAAATCCATAGGTTTTAAGATTCTTACTAGTCAGGTATATTCTTAGGCGTTTAATATGGGGTGTTGAGTCCACTTCGTTGAGCAAGGAGTAGCTCTTGTCTATTACATATTTGGCTTATGGAACGGTATCTGTGCTCATTTCAATCTCTGGTTTTATGCAGCACCCCAACTCACCCGTCCCCTTAAGCAAGCATAAGTTGGTTTTCTACATTTGACACCCTGTTCTGTTTTGTAATTCAGTTCTTGTGTAGCCAAGTTTACATTCCGTGTATTAGTGATATCTTATGATGTTTCTTTTTCTGTGTGACTAATTTCACTTAGAATCATCGTACCTGAATCCACTCATTATGCTGCTACGGGCCTGATGACATAGATTTCATTGCTGAGTGATATTGCATTGTACGTAAGTACCACAATTTCTTTATCCATTTTTCGCTTTCTGTGATATTGAACTTGTACCGTAAACTAGGTTATTGTAAACAGAGCCGTCCCAAACTTTGGGGTGGCTGTGTCTTTTTGATTTTAATTTCCCTAAGCTATAGGACCATAAGTGGAAGTGCCCTAGGCTCTGTTGCTTTGTTTTTTGGATGTTTCAGGAAACACCATACACTTCTCCAGAGTGGCTGCTGGCAATTTACATCCCGCCCATCAGCATAACTAGGCTCCCAGTTCTCCATGGCCTGTCTTGCCTTTCTGGATATTACACTTTTTTTAGATGGCCCTTTTGACCGGGGGGCAGTGAGACTTCATTGTAGTGCAGATTTCCTTTGCAAGCTTGCTTGGTTGGCCAAAATGGGCGTATGCGTTTTTTCCTGAATATATTCAGGAAAAAACGCATACGCCCTTTTTGGCCAAGTGCATCATTGTGGGCGTTCTGCCTCTTTTCCTATGCTTTACATGCAATTCCAGTCCACCTCCTGAAATCGGTTTCCTGCAATTCTGCCCTGCTTTCAACTCCTCTTGGCAGCCTTACTTCAATATATTTTTGGAAGATAGCTGTCCTTTATAACTCTGCAGGTTTCTGAATTACAGTGCCCCTGAGCTCCTTTCTTCAACTCGCTTTCTTGTGAGCTGGCCGCAACACCGCAGGATTGCTTCTGGTCCTAGTGTGGTACAGGCATGGCACGCTGAGCCTTTGGTTAATTCCTCTTCCTGGTGGGAAATGAGAGTTAAATTTGCCCGTCTGGACACCTCCACCTAGTCTCTCATTGGTTCTCCCTCTTCCTGTTCATTTTCCACAGAAATTGCAAACTGGGCCAAACAGGAGGTTAAAGGCACTGACTCTCCAAGTGGGGAGAGTGTTAGTAAAGCGTCTGGAATGTTGCACACCAGTACCAGGGGACGAAAACTGAGACACATTTGAACACGTTTTCCGATCACACGGTGGATCATACTCTGGGTTCCACATGCATGTTTTAGCTGAAGGAAGAATCCCTTAAACAGGGAGAGTTGAGACCCATGGAATGGGTACCATGCAATATGACTTCAAAGGGTCTGCATTTGCTCACCGAACCTCACCAATCCTATCACTGCTGCGTTTATGCCGCTGTACATATGCTTGATTCTCTTTCAGAGACATATAAATCCATAGGTTTTAAGATTCTTACTAGTCAGGTAGATTCTTACTAGTCAGGTATATTCTTAGGCGTTTAATATGGGGTGTTGAGTCCACTTCGTTGAGCAAGGAGTAGCTCTTGTCTATTACATATTTGGCTTATGGAACGGTATCTGTGCTAATTTCAATCTCTGGTTTTATGCAGCACCCCAACTCACCCGTCCCCTTAAGCAAGCATAAGTTGGTTTTCTACATTTGACACCCTGTTCTGTTTTGTAATTCAGTTCTTGTGTAGCCAAGTTTACATTCCGTGTATTAGTGATATCTTATGATGTTTCTTTTTCTGTGTGACTAATTTCACTTAGAATCATCGTACCTGAATCCACTCATTATGCTGCTACGGGCCTGATGACATAGATTTCATTGCTGAGTGATATTGCATTGTACATAAGTACCACAACTTCTTTATCCATTTTTCGCTTTCTGTGATATTGAACTTGTTCGGTAAACGAGGTTCTTGTAAACAGAGCCGTCCCAAACTTTGGGGTGGCTGTGTCTTTTTGATTTTAATTTCCCTAAGCTATAGGACCATAAGTGGAAGTGCCCTAGGCTCTGTTGCTTTGTTTTTTGGATGTTTCAGGAAACACCATACACTTCTCCAGAGTGGCTGCTGGCAATTTACATCCCGCCCATCAGCATAACAAGGCTCCCAGTTCTCCATGGCCTGTCCTGCCTTTCTGGATTTTACACATTTTTCAGATGGCCCTTTTGACCATGGGGCAGTGAGACTTCATTGTAGTGCAGATTTCCTTTGCAAGCTTGCTTGGTTGGCCAAAAAGGGCATATGCGTTTTTTCCTGAATATATTCAGGAAAAAACGCATATGCCCTTTTTGGGCAAGTGCATCATTGTGGACGTTCTGCCTCTTTTCCTATGCTTTACATTCAATTCCAGTCTACCTCCTGAAATCGGTTTCCTGCAATTCTGCCCTGCTTTCAACTCCTCTTGGCAGCCTTACTTCAATATAATTTTGGAAGATAGCTGTCATTTATAACTCTGCAGGTTTGTGAATTACAGTGCCCCTGAGCTCCTTTCTTCAACTCGCTTTCTTGTGAGCTGGCCGCAACACCGCAGGATTGCTTCAGGCCCTAGTTTGGTTACGGCACGGCATGCTGAGCCTTTGGTTAATTCCTCTTCCTGGTGGGAAATGAGAGTTAAATTTGCCCGTCCGGACACCTCCACCTAGTCTCTCATTGGTTCTCCCTATTCCTGTTCATTTTCCACAGAAATTGCAAACTGGGCCAAACAGGAGGTTAAAGGCACTGACTCTCCAAGTGGGGAGAGTGTTAGTAAAGCGTCTGGAATGTTGCACCCGAGTACCAGGGGACGAAAACTGAGACACATTTGAACACTTTTCCCGATCACACGGTGGATCATACTCTGGGTTCCACATGCATGTTTTAGCTAAAGGAAGAATCCCTTAAACCTGGAGTGTTGAGACCCATGGAATGGGTACCATGCAATATGACTTCAAAGGGTCTGCATTTGCTCACCGAACCTCAGCAATCCTATCACTGCTGCGTTTATGCCGCTGTACACACGCTTGATTCTCTTTGGGAGACATATAAATCCATAGGTTTTAAGATTCTTACTAGTCAGGTAGATTCTTAGGCGTTTAATATGGGGTGTTGAGTCCACTTCGTTGAGCAAGGAGTAGCTCTTGTCTATTACATATTTGGCTTATGGAACGGTATCTGTGCTAATTTCAATCTCTGGTTTTATGCAGCACCCCAACTCACCCGTCCCCTGAAGCAAGCATAAGTTGGTTTTCTACATTTGACACCCTGTTCTGTTTTGTAATTCAGTTCTTGTGTAGCCAAGTTTACATTCCGTGTATTAGTGATATCTTATGATGTTTCTTTTTCTGTGTGACTAATTTCACTTAGAATCATCGTACCTGAATCCACTCATTATGCTGCTACGGGACTGATGACATAGATTTCATTGCTGAGTGATATTGCATTGTACGTAACTACCACAATTTCTTTATCCATTTTTCGCTTTCTGTGATATTGAACTTGTACCATAAACGAGGTTCTTGTAAACAGAGCCATCCCAAACTTTGGGGTGGCTGTGTCTTTTTGATTTTAATTTCCCTAAGCTATAGGACCATAAGTGGAAGTGCCCTAGGCTCTGTTGCTTTGTTTTTTGGATGTTTCAGGAAACACCATACACTTCTCCAGAGTGGCTGCTGGCAATTTACATCCCGCCCATCAGCATAACTAGGCTCCCAGTTCTCCATGGCCTGTCCTGCCTTTCTGGATTTTACACTTTTTTCAGATGGCCCTTTTGACCGGGGGGCAGTGAGACTTCATTGTAGTGCAGATTTCCTTTGCAAGCTTGCTTGGTTGGCCAAAAAGGGCGTATGCGTTTTTTCCTGAATATATTCAGAAAAAAACGCATACGCCCTTTTTGGCCAAGTGCATCATTGTGGACGTTCTGCCTCTTTTCCTATGCTTTACATGCAATTCCAGTGTACCTCCTGAAATCGGTTTCCTGCAATTCTGCCCCGCTTTCAACTCCTCTTGGCAGCCTAATTCAATATATTTTTGGAAGATAGCTGTCATTTATAACTCTGCAGGTTTGTGAATTACAGTGCCCCTGAGCTCCTTTCTTCAACTCGCTTTCTTGTGAGCTGGCCGCAACACCGCAGGATTGCTTCAGGCCCTAGTTTGGTTCCGGCACGGCATGCTGAGCCTTTGGTTAATTCCTCTTCCTGGTGGGAAATGAGAGTTAAATTTGCCCGTCTGGACACTTCCACCTAATCTCTCATTTGTTCTCCCTATCCCTGTTCATTTTCCACAGAAATTGCAAACTGGGCCAAACAGGAGGTTAAAGGCACTGACTCTCCAAGTGGGGAGAGTGTTAGTAAAGCGTCTGGAATGTTGCACCCGAGTACCAGGGGACGAAAACTGAGACACGTTTGAACACGTTTTCCGATCACACGGTGGATCATACTCTGGGTTCCACATGCATGTTTTAGCTGAAGGAAGAATCCCTTAAACATGGAGAGTTGAGACCCATGGAATGGGTACCATGCAATATGACTTCAAAGGGTCTGCATTTGCTCACCGAACCTCAGCAATCCTATCACTGCTGCATTTATGCCGCTGTACACACGCTTGATTCTCTTTCGGAGACATATAAATCCATAGGTTTTAAGATTCTTACTAGTCAGGTATATTTTTAGGCGTTTAATATGGAGTGTTGAGTCCACTTCGTTGAGCAAGGAGTAGCTCTTGTCTATTACATATTTGGCTTATGGAACGGTATCTGTGCTAATTTCAATCTCTGGTTTTATGCAGCACCCCAACTCACCCGTCCCCTGAAGCAAGCATAAGTTGGTTTTCTACATTTGACACCCTGTTCTGTTTTGTAATTCAGTTCTTGTGTAGCCAAGTTTACATTCCGTGTATTAGTGATATCTTATGATATTTCTTTTTCTGTGTGACTAATCTCACTTAGAATCATCGTACCTGAATCCACTCATTATGCTGCTACGGGCCTGATGACATAGATTTCATTGCTGAGTGATATTGCATTGTACGTAAGTACCACAATTTCTTTATCCATTTTTCGCTTTCTGTGATAGTGAACTTGTACCGTAAACGAGGTTCTTGTAAACAGAGCCGTCCCAAACTTTGGGGTGGCTGTGTCTTTTTGATTTTAATTTCCCTAAGCTATAGGACCATAAGTGGAAGTGCCCTAGGCTCTGTTGCTTTGTTTTTTGGATGTTTCAGGAAACACCATACACTTCTCCAGAGTGGCTGCTGGCAATTTACATCCCGCCCATCAGCATAACTAGGCTCCCAGTTCTCCATGGCCTGTCCTGCCTTTCTGGATTTTACACTTTTTTCAGATGGCCCTTTTGACCGGGGGGCAGTGAGACTTCATTGTAGTGCAGATTTCCTTTGCAAGCTTGCTTGGTTGGCCAAAAAGGGCGTATGCGTTTTTTCCTGAATATATTCAGGAAAAAACGCATACGCCCTTTTTGGCCAAGTGCATCATTGTGGACGTTCTGCCTCTTTTCCTATGCTTCACATGCAATTCCAGTCTACCTCCTGAAATCGGTTTCCTGCAATTCTGCCCCCCTTTCAACTCCTCTTGGCAGCCTTACTTCAATATATTTTTGGAAGATAGCTGTCCTTTATAACTCTGCAGGTTTGTGAATTACAGTGCCCCTGAGCTCCTTTCTTCAACTCGCTTTCTTGTGAGCTGGCCACAACACCACAGGATTGCTTCTGGTTCTAGTGTGGTTCCGGCCTGGCACGCTGAGCCTTTGCTTAATTCCTCTTCCTGGTGGGAAATGAGAGTTAAATTTGCCCGTCCGGACACCTCCACCTAGTCTCTCATTGGTTCTCCCTATTCCTGTTCATTTTCCACAGAAATTGCAAACTTGGCCAAACAGGAGGTTAAAGGCACCGACTCTCCAAGTGGGGAGAGTGTTAGTAAAGCGTCTGGAATGTTGCACCCGAGTACCAGGGGACGAAAACTGAGACACGTTTGAACACGTTTTCCGATCACATGGTGGATCATACTCTCGGTTCCACATGCATGTTTTAGCTGAAGGAAGAATCCCTTAAACATGGAGAGTTGAGACCCATGGAATGGGTACCATGCAATATGACTTCAAAGGGTCTGCATTTGCTCACCGAACCTCACCAATCCTATCACTGCTGCGTTTATGCCGCTGTACACATGCTTGATTCTCTTTCGGAGACATATAAATCCATAGGTTTTAAGATTCTTACTAGTCAGGTAGATTCTTACTAGTCAGGTATATTCTTAGGCGTTTAATATGGGGTGTTGAGTCCACTTCGTTGAGCAAGGAGTAGCTCTTGTCTATTACATATTTGGCTTATGGAACGGTATCTGTGCTCATTTCAATCTCTGGTTTTATGCAGCACCCCAACTCACCCGTCCCCTTAAGCAAGCATAAGTTGATTTTCTACATTTGACACCCTGTTCTGTTTTGTAATTCAGTTCTTGTGTAGCCAAGTTTACATTCCGTGTATTAGTGATATCTTATGATGTTTCTTTTTCTGTGTGACTAATTTCACTTAGAATCATCGTACCTGAATCCACTCATTATGCTGCTACGGGCCTGATGACATGGATTTTATTGCTGAGTGATATTGCATTGTACGTAAGTACCACAATTTCTTTATCCATTTTTCGCTTTCTTTGATATTGAACTTGTACCGTAAACGAGGTTCTTGTAAACAGAGCCGTCCCAAACTTTGGGGTGGCTGTGTCTTTTTTATTTTAATTTCCCTAAGCTATAGGACCATAAGTGGAAGTGCCCTAGGCTCTGTTGCTTTGTTTTTTGGATGTTTCAGGAAACACCATACACTTCTCCAGAGTGGCTGCTGGCAATTTACATCCCGCCCATCAGCATAACTAGGCTCCCAGTTCTCCATGGCCTGTCCTGCCTTTCTGGATTTTACACTTTTTTCAGATGGCCCTTTTGACTGGGGGGCAGTGAGACTTCATTGTAGTGCAGATTTCCTTTGCAAGCTTGCTTGGTTGGCCAAAAAGGGCGTATGCGTTTTTTCCTGAATATATTCAGGAAAAAACGCATATGCACTTCTTGGCCAAGTGCATCATTGTGGACGTTCTGCCTCTTTTCCTATGCTTTACATGCAATTCCAGTCTACCTCCTGAAATCGGTTTCCTGCAATTCTGTCCCGCTTTCAACTCCTCTTGGCAGCCTTACTTCAATATATTTTTGGAAGATAGCTGTCATTTATAACTCTGCAGGTTTGTGAATTACAGTGCCCCTGAGCTCCTTTCTTCAACTCGCTTTCTTGTGAGCTGGCCACAACACCGCAGGATTGCTTCAGGCCCTACTTTGGTTCTGGCACGGCATGCTGAGCCTTTGGTTAATTCCTCTTCCTGGTGGGAAATGAGAGTTAAATTTGCCCGTCCAGACACCTCCACCTAGTCTCTCATTGGTTCTCCCTATTCCTGTTCATTTTCCACAGAAATTGCAAACGGGGCCAAACAGGATGTTAAAGGCACTGACTCTCCAAGTGGGGAGAGTGTTAGTAAAGCGTCTGGAATGTTGCACCCGAGTACTAGGGGACGAAAACTGAGACACATTTGAACACGTTTTCCGACCACACGGTGGATCATACTCTGGGTTCCACATGCATGTTTTAGCTGAAGGAAGAATCCCTTAAACATGGAGAGTTGAGACCCATGGAATGGGTACCATGCAATATGACTTCAAAGGGTCTGCATTTGCTCACCGAACCTCAGCAATCCTATCACTGCTGCGTTTATGCCGCTGTACACACGCTTGATTCTCTTTCAGAGACATATAAATCCATAGGTTTTAAGATTCTTACTAGTCAGGTAGATTCTTACTAGTCAGGTATATTCTTAGGCGTTTAATATGGGGTGTTGAGTCCACTTCGTTGAGCAAGGAGTAGCTCTTGTCTATTACATATTTGGCTTATGGAACGGTATCTGTGCTAATTTCAATCTCTGGTTTTATGCAGCACCCCAACTCACCCGTCCCCTGAAGCAAGCATAAGTTGGTTTTCTACATTTGACACCCTGTTCTGTTTTGTAATTCAGTTCTTGTGTAGCCAAGTTTACATTCCGTGTATTAGTGATATCTTATGATGTTTCTTTTTCTGTGTGACTAATTTCACTTAGAATCATCGTACCTGAATCCACTCATTATGCTGCTACGGGACTGATGACATAGATTTCATTGCTGAGTGATATTGCATTGTATGTAACTACCACAATTTCTTTATCCATTTTTCGCTTTCTGTGATAGTGAACTTGTACCATAAACGAGGTTCTTGTAAACAGAGCCATCCCAAACTTTGGGGTGGCTGTGTCTTTTTGATTTTAATTTCCCTAAGCTATAGGACCATAAGTGGAAGTGCCCTAGGCTCTGTTGCTTTGTTTTTTGGATGTTTCAGGAAACACCATACACTTCTCCAGAGTGGCTGCTGGCAATTTACATCCCGCCCATCAGCATAACTAGGCTCCCAGTTCTCCATGGCCTGTCCTGCCTTTCTGGATTTTACACTTTTTTCAGATGGCCCTTTTGACCGGGGGGCAGTGAGACTTCATTGTAGTGCAGATTTCCTTTGCAAGCTTGCTTGGTTGGCCAAAAAGGGCGTATGCGTTTTTTCCTGAATATATTCAGAAAAAAACGCATACGCACTTTTTGGCCAAGTGCATCATTGTGGACGTTCTGCCTCTTTTCCTATGCTTTACATGCAATTCCAGTGTACCTCCTGAAATCGGTTTCCTGCAATTCTGCCCCGCTTTCAACTCCTCTTGGCAGCCTAATTCAATATATTTTTGGAAGATAGCTGTCATTTATAACTCTGCAGGTTTGTGAATTACAGTGCCCCTGAGCTCCTTTCTTCAACTCGCTTTCTTGTGAGCTGGCCGCAACACCGCAGGATTGCTTCAGGCCCTAGTTTGGTTCCGGCACGGCATGCTGAGCCTTTGGTTAATTCCTCTTCCTGGTGGGAAATGAGAGTTAAATTTGCCCGTCCGGACACTTCCACCTAATCTCTCATTTGTTCTCCCTATCCCTGTTCATTTTCCACAGAAATTGCAAACTGGGCCAAACAGGAGGTTAAAGGCACTGACTCTCCAAGTGGGGAGAGTGTTAGTAAAGCGTCTGGAATGTTGCACCCGAGTACCAGGGGACGAAAACTGAGACACGTTTGAACACGTTTTCCGATCACACGGTGGATCATACTCTGGGTTCCACATGCATGTTTTAGCTGAAGGAAGAATCCCTTAAACATGGAGAGTTGAGACCCATGGAATGGGTACCATGCAATATGACTTCAAAGGGTCTGCATTTGCTCACCGAACCTCAGCAATCCTATCACTGCTGCATTTATGCCGCTGTACACACGCTTGATTCTCTTTCGGAGACATATAAATCCATAGGTTGTAAGATTCTTACTAGTCAGGTAGATTCTTACTAGTCAGGTATATTCTTAGGCGTTTAATATGGGGTGTTGAGTCCACTTCGTTGAGCAAGGAGTAGCTCTTGTCTATTACATATTTGGCTTATGGAACGGTATCTGTGCTAATTTCAATCTCTGGTTTTATGCAGCACCCCAACTAACCCGTCCCCTTAAGCAAGCATAAGTTGGTTTTGTACATTTGACACCCTGTTCTGTTTTGTAATTCAGTTCTTGTGTAGCCAAGTTTACATTCCATGTATTAGTGATATCTTATGATGTTTCTTTTTCTGTGTGACTAATCTCACTTAGAATCATCGTACCTGAATCCACTCATTATGCTGCTACGGGACTGATGACATAGATTTCATTGCTGAGTGATATTGCATTGTACGTAAGTACCACAATTTCTTTATCCATTTTTCGCTTTCTGTGATAGTGAACTTGTACCGTAAACGAGGTTCTTGTAAACAGAGCCGTCCCAAACTTTGGGGTGGCTGTGTCTTTTTGATTTTAATTTCCCTAAGCTATAGGACCATAAGTGGAAGTGCCCTAGGCTCTGTTGCTTTGTTTTTTGGATGTTTCAGGAAACACCATACACTTCTCCAGAGTGGCTGCTGGCAATTTACATCCCGCCCATCAGCATAACTAGGCTCCCAGTTCTCCATGGCCTGTCCTGCCTTTCTGGATTTTACACTTTTTTCAGATGGCCCTTTTGACCGGGGGGCAGTGAGACTTCATTGTAGTGCAGATTTCCTTTGCAAGCTTGCTTGGTTGGCCAAAAAGGGCGTATGCGTTTTTTCCTGAATAT
Source organism: Leucopleurus acutus (assembly GCF_964270905.1). Lineage (NCBI taxonomy): Eukaryota > Metazoa > Chordata > Mammalia > Artiodactyla > Delphinidae > Leucopleurus > Leucopleurus acutus. The sequence continues at coordinate 160,930 of NW_028138896.1, forward strand.
ATTCAGGAAAAAACGCATACGCCCTTTTTGGCCAAGTGCATCATTGTGGACGTTCTGCCTCTTTTCCTATGCTTTACATGCAATTCCAGTCTACCTCCTGAAATCGGTTTCCTGCAATTCTGCCCCCCTTTCAACTCCTCTTGGCAGCCTTACTTCAATATATTTTTGGAAGATAGCTGTCCTTTATAACTCTGCAGGTTTGTGAATTACAGTGCCCCTGAGCTCCTTTCTTCAACTCGCTTTCTTGTGAGCTGGCCACAACACCACAGGATTGCTTCTGGTTCTAGTGTGGTTCCGGCCTGGCACGCTGAGCCTTTGCTTAATTCCTCTTCCTGGTGGGAAATGAGAGTTAAATTTGCCCGTCCGGACACCTCCACCTAGTCTCTCATTGGTTCTCCCTATTCCTGTTCATTTTCCACAGAAATTGCAAACTTGGCCAAACAGGAGTTTAAAGGCACCGACTCTCCAAGTGGGGAGAGTGTTAGTAAAGCGTCTGGAATGTTGCACCCGAGTACCAGGGGACGAAAACTGAGACACGTTTGAACACGTTTTCCGATCACATGGTGGATCATACTCTCGGTTCCACATGCATGTTTTAGCTGAAGGAAGAATCCCTTAAACATGGAGAGTTGAGACCCATGGAATGGGTACCATGCAATATGACTTCAAAGGGTCTGCATTTGCTCACCGAACCTCACCAATCCTATCACTGCTGCGTTTATGCCGCTGTACACATGCTTGATTCTCTTTCGGAGACATATAAATCCATAGGTTTTAAGATTCTTACTAGTCAGGTAGATTCTTACTAGTCAGGTATATTCTTAGGCGTTTAATATGGGGTGTTGAGTCCACTTCGTTGAGCAAGGAGTAGCTCTTGTCTATTACATATTTGGCTTATGGAACGGTATCTGTGCTCATTTCAATCTCTGGTTTTATGCAGCACCCCAACTCACCCGTCCCCTTAAGCAAGCATAAGTTGATTTTCTACATTTGACACCCTGTTCTGTTTTGTAATTCAGTTCTTGTGTAGCCAAGTTTACATTCCGTGTAGTAGTGATATCTTATGATGTTCCTTTTTCCGTGTGACTTATTTCACTTAGAATCATCGTACCTGAATCCACTCATTATGCTGCTACGGGCCTGATGACTTAGATTTCATTGCTGAGTGATATTGCATTGTACGTAAGTACCACAACTTCTTTATCCATTTTTCGCTTTCTGTGATATTGAACTTGTACCGTAAACGAGGTTCTTGTAAACAGAGCCGTCCCAAACTTTGGGGTGGCTGTGTCTTTTTGATTTTAATTTCCCTAAGCTATAGGACCATAAGTGGAAGTGCCCTAGGCTCTGTTGCTTTGTTTTTTGGATGTTTCAGGAAACACCATACACTTCTCCAGAGTGGCTGCTGGCAATTTACATCCCGCCCATCAGCATAACTAGGCTCCCAGTTCTCCATGGCCTGTCCTGCCTTTCTGGATTTTACACTTTTTTCAGATGGCTCTTTTGACCGGGGGGCAGTGAGACTTCATTGTAGTGCAGATTTCCTTTGCAAGCTTGCTTGGTTGGCCAAAAAGGGCGTATGCGTTTTTTCCTGAATATATTCAGGAAAAAACGCATACGCCCTTTTTGGCCAAGTGCATCATTGTGGACGTTCTGCCTCTTTTCCTATGCTTTACATGCAATTCCAGTGTACCTCCTGAAATCGGTTTCCTGCAATTCTGCTCCACTTTCAAGTCCTCTTGACAGCCTTACTTCAATATATTTTTGGACGATAGCTGTCCTTTATAACTCTGCAGGTTTGTGAATTACAGTGCCCCTGAATTCCTTCCTTCAGCTCGCTTTCTTGTGAGCTGACCGCAACACCGCAGGATTGCTTCAGGCCCTAGTGTGCGTCTGGCATGCCACGCTGAGCCTTTGGTTAATTCCTCTTCCTGGTGGGAAATGAGAGTTAAATTTGCCCGTCCAGACACCTCCACCTAGTCTCTCATTGGTTCTCCCTATTAATGTTCATCTTCCGCAGAAATCGCAAACTGGGCCAAACAGGAGGTTAAAGGCACTGACTCTCCAAGTGGGGAGAGTGTTAGTAAAGCGTCTGGAATGTTGCACCCGAGTACCAGGGGACGAAACCTGAGACACATTTGAACACGTTTCCCGATCACACGGTGGATCATACTCAGTGTTCCACATGCATGTTTAGCTGAAGGAAAAATACCTTAAACCTGGAGAGTTGAGACCCATGGAATGGGTACCATGCAATATGACTTCAAATGGTTTCCATTTGCTCATCGAACCTCACCAATACTATCACTGCTGTGTTTATGCCGCTGTACACACGATTGATTCTCTTTTGGAGACATATAAATCCATAGGTTTTAATATTCTTACTAGTCAGGTATATTCTTAGGCGTTTATTATGTGGTGTTGAGTCCACTTCGTTGAGCAAGGAGTAGCTCTTGTCTATTACATATTTGGCTTACGGAACGGTATCTGTGCTAATTTCAATCTCTGGTTTTATGCAGCACCCCAACTCACCTTTCCCCTTAAGCAAGCATAAGTTGGTTTTCTACATTTGAGACCCTGTTCTGTTTTGTATTTCAGTTCCTGTGTAGCCAAGTTTACATTCCGTGTAGTAGTGATATCTTATGATGTTTCTTTTTCTGTGTGACTTATTTCACTTAGAATCATCGTACCTGAATCCACTCATTATGCTGCTACGGGCCTGATGACATAGATTTCATTGCTGAGTGATATTGCATTGTACGTAATTACCACAACTTCTTTATCCATTTTTTGCTTTCTGTGATATTGAACTTGTACCGTAAACGAGGTTCTTTTAAACAGAGCCGGCCCAAACGTTGGGGTGGCTGTGTCTTTTTGATTTTAATTTCCCTAAGCTATAGGACCATAAGTGGAAATGCCCTAGGCTCTGTTGCTTTGTTTTTTGGATGTTTCAGGAAACACCATACACTTCTCCAGAGTGGCTGCTGGCAATTTACATCCCGCCCATCAGCATAACAAGGCTCCCAGTTCTCCATGGCCTGTCCTGCCTTTCTGGATTTTACACTTTTTTCAGATGGCCCTTTTGACCGGGGGGCAGTGAGACTTCATTGTAGTGCAGATTTCCTTTGCAAGCTTGCTTGGTTGGCCAAAAAGTGCGTATGCGTTTTTTCCTGAATATATTCAGGAAAAAACGCATACGCCCTTTTTGGCCAAGTGCATCATTGTGGACGTTCTGCCTCTTTTCCTATGCTTTACATGCAATTCCAGTCTACCTCCTGAAATCGGTTTCCTGCAATTCTGCTCCACTTTCAAGTCCTCTTGACAGCCTTACTTCAATATATTTTTGGACGATAGCTGTCCTTTATAACTCTGCAGGTTTGTGAATTACAGTGCCCCTGAATTCCTTCCTTCAGCTCGCTTTCTTGTGAGCTGGCCGCAACACCGCAGGATTGCTTCAGGCCCTAGTGTGCGTCTGGCATGCCACGCTGAGCCTTTGGTTAATTCCTCTTCCTGGTGGGAAATGAGAGTTAAATTTGCCCGTCCAGACACCTCCACCTAGTCTCTCATTGTTTCTCCCTATTAATGTTCATCTTCCGCAGAAATCGCAAACTGGGCCAAACAGGAGGTTAAAGGCACTGACTCTCCAAGTGGGGAGAGTGTTAGTAAAGCGTCTGGAATGTTGCACCCGAGTACCAGGGGACGAAAACTGAGACACATTTGAACACGTTTCCCGATCACACGGTGGATCATACTCAGTGTTCCACATGCATGTTTAGCTGAAGGAAAAATACCTTAAACCTGGAGAGTTGAGACCCATGGAATGGGTACCATGCAATATGACTTCAAATGGTTTCCATTTGCTCATCGAACCTCACCAATACTATCACTGCTGCGTTTATGCCGCTGTACACACGATTGATTCTCTTTTGGAGACATATAAATCCATAGGTTTTAATATTCTTACTAGTCAGGTATATTCTTAGGCGTTTATTATGTGGTGTTGAGTCCACTTCGTTGAGCAAGGAGTAGCTCTTGTCTATTACATATTTGGCTTACGGAACGGTATCTGTGCTAATTTCAATCTCTGGTTTTATGCAGCACCCCAACTCACCTTTCCCCTTAAGCAAGCATAAGTTGGTTTTCTACATTTGAGACCCTGTTCTGTTTTGTATTTCAGTTCCTGTGTAGCCAAGTTTGCATTCCGTGTAGTAGTGATATCTTATGATGTTTCTTTTTCTGTGTGACTTATTTCACTTAGAATCATCGTACCTGAATCCACTCATTATGCTGCTACGGGCCTGATGACATAGATTTCATTGCTGAGTGATATTGCATTGTACGTAATTACCACAACTTCTTTATCCATTTTTTGCTTTCTGTGATATTGAACTTGTACCGTAAACGAGGTTCTTTTAAACAGAGCCGGCCCAAACGTTGGGGTGGCTGTGTCTTTTTGATTTTAATTTCCCTAAGCTATAGGACCATAAGTGGAAATGCCCTAGGCTCTGTTGCTTTGTTTTTTGGATGTTTCAGGAAACACCATACACTTCTCCAGAGTGGCTGCTGGCAATTTACATCCCGCCCATCAGCATAACAAGGCTCCCAGTTCTCCATGGCCTGTCCTGCCTTTCTGGATTTTACACTTTTTTCACATGGCCCTTTTGACCGGGGGGCAGTGAGACTTCATTGTAGTGCAGATTTCCTTTGCAAGCTTGCTTGGTTGGCCAAAAAGGGCGTATGCGTTTTTTCCTGAGTATATTCAGGAAAAAACGCATATGTCCTTTTTAGCCAAGTGCATCATTGTGGACGTTCTGCCTCTTTTCCTATGCTTTACATGCAATTCCAGTCTACCTCCTGAAATCGGTTACTGCAATTCGGCCCCGCTTTCAACTCCTCTTGGCAGCCTTACTTCAATATATTTTTGGAAGATAGCTGTCATTTATAACTCTGCAGGTTTGTGAATTACAGTGTCCCTGAGCTCCTTTCTTCAACTCGCTTTCTTGTGAGCTGGCCGCAACACCGCAGGATTGCTTCAGGCCCTAGTTTAGTTCCGGCACAGTATGTTGAGACTTTGGTTGATTCCTCTTCCTGGTGGGAAATGAGAGTTAAATTTGCCCGTCCGGACACCTCCATCTAGTCTCTCATTGGTTCTCCCTATTCCTGTTCATTTTCCACAGAAATTGCAAACTGGGCCAAACAGGAGGTTAAAGGCACAGACTCTCCAAGTGGGGAGAGTGTTAGTAAAGCGTCTGGAATGTTGCACCCGAGTACCAGGGGACGAAAACTGAGACACATTTGAACACGTTTCCCGATCACACGGTGGATCATACTCTGGGTTCCACATGCATGTTTTAGCTGAAGAAAGAATCCCTTAAACCTGGAGAGTTGAGACCCATGGAATGGGTACCATGCAATATGACTTCAAAGGGTCTGCATTTGCTCACCGAACCTCACCAATCCTATCACTGCTGCGTTTATGCCGCTGTACACACGCTTGATTCTCTTTCGGAGACATATAAATCCATAGGTTTTAAGATTCTTACTAGTCAGGTAGATTCTTACTAGTCAGGTATATTCTTAGGCGTTTAATATGGGGTGTTGAGTCCACTTCGTTGAGCAAGGAGTAGCTCTTGTCTATTACATATTTGGCTTATGGAACGGTATCTGTGCTAATTTCAATCTCTGGTTTTATGCAGCACCCCAACGCACCTTTCCCCTTAAGCAAGCATAAGTTGGTTTTCTACATTTGACACCCTGTTCTGTTTTGTAATTCAGTTCTTGTGTAGCCAAGTTTACATTCCGTGTAGTAGTGATACCATATGATGTTCCTTTTTCTGTGTGACTTATTTCACTTAGAATCATTGTACCTGAATCCACTCATTATGCTGCTACGGGCCTGATGACATAGATTTCATTGCTGAGTGATATTGCATTGTACGTAAGTACCACAACTTCTTTATCCATTTTTCGCTTTCGGTGATATTGAACTTGTACGGTAAACGGGGTTCTTGTAAACAGAGCCCTCCCAAACTTTGGGGTGGCTGTGTCTTTTTGATTTTAATTTCCCTAAGCTATAGGACCATAAGTGGAAGTGCCCTAGACTCTGTTGCTTTGTTTTTTGGATGTTTCAGGAAACACCATACACTTCTCCAGAGTGGCTGCTGGCAATTTACATCCCGCCCATCAGCATAACAAGGCTCCCAGTTCTCCATGGCCTGTCCTGCCTTTCTGGATTTTATACTTTTTTCAGATGGCCCTTTTGACCGGGGGGCAGTGAGACTTCATTGTAGTGCAGATTTCCTTTGCAAGCTTGCTTGGTTGGCCAAAAAGGGCGTATGCGTTTTTTCCTCAGGAAAAAACGCATACGCCCTTTTTGGCCAAGTGCATCATTGTGGACGTTCTGACTCTTTTCCTATGCTTTACATGCAATTCCAGTCTACCTCCTGAAATCGGTTTCCTGCAATTCTGCCCCGCTTTCAACTCCTCTTGGCCGCCTTACTTCAATATATTTTTGGAAGATAGCTGTCATTTATTACTCTGCAGGTTTGTGAATTACAGTGTCCCTGAGCTCCTTTCTTCAACGCGTTTTCTTGTGAGCTGGCCGCAACACCGCAGGATTGCTTCTGGCCCTAGTGTGGTTCCGGCATGGCACGCTGAGCCTTTGGTTAATTCCTCTTCCTGGTCGGAAATGAGAGTTAAATTTGCCCGTCCGGACACCTCCACCTAGTCTCTCATTGGTTCTCCCTATTCCTGTTCATTTTCCACAGAAATTGCAAACTGGGCAAAACAGGAGGTTAAAAGCACTGACTCTCCAAGTGAGGAGAGTGTTAGTAAAGCGTCTGGAATGTTGCACCCGAGTACCAGGGGACAAAAACTGAGACACATTTGAACACGTTTGCCTATCACACGGTGGATCATACTCTGGGTTCCACATGCATGTTTTAGCTGAAGGAAGAATCCCTTAAACCTGGAGAGTTTAGACCCATGGAATGGGTACCATGCAATATGACTTCAAAGGGTCTGCATTTGCTCACCGAACCTCACCAGTCCTATCACTGCTGCGTTTATGCCGCTGTACACACGCTTGATTCTCTTTCGGAGACTTATAAATCCATAGGTTTTAAGATTCTTACTAGTCATGTATATTCTTAGGTGTTTAATATGGGGTGTTGAGTCCAGTTCGTTGAGCAAGGAGTAGCTCTTGTCTATTACATATTTGGCTTATGGAACGGTATCTGTGCTAATTTCAATCTCTGGTTTTATGCAGCACCCCAACTCACCTTTCCCCTTAAGCAAGCATAAGTTGGTTTTCTACATTTCACACCCTGTTCTGTTTTGTAAATCAGTTCTTGTGTAGCCAAGTTTACATTCCGTGTAGTAGTGATATCTTATGATGTTTCTTTTTCTGTGTGACTTATTTCACTTAGAATCATCGTACCTGAATCACTCATTATGCTGCTACGGGCCTGATGACATAGATTTCATTGCTGAGTGATATTGCATTGTACATAAGTACCACAACTTCTTTATCCATTTTTCACTTTCTGCGATATTGAACTTGTACCGTAAACGAGGTTCTTGTAAACAGAGCTGTCCCAAACTTTGGGGTGGCTGTGTCTTTTTGATTTTAATTTCCCTAAGCTATAGGACCATAAGTGGAAGTGCCCTAGGCTCTGTTGGTTTGTTTTTTAGATGTTTCAGGAATCACCATACACTTCTCTGGAGTGGCTGTTGGCAATTTACATCCCGCCCATCAGCATAAGAAGGCTCCTAGTTCTCCTTGTCCTGTCCTGCCTTTCTGGATTTTACACTTTTTTCAGATGGCCCTTTTGACCGGGGGGCAGTGAGACTTCATTGTAGTGTAGATTTCCTTTGCAAGCTTGCTTGGTTGGCCAAAAAGGGCGTACGCGTTTTTTCCTGAATATACGCCCTTTTTGGCCAAGTGCATCATTGTCAACGTTCTGCCTCTTTTCCTATGCTTTACATGCAATTCCAGTCTACCTCCTGAAATCGGTTTCCTGCAATTATGCCCCGCTTTCAACTCCCTTTGGCAGCCTTCCTTCAATATATTTTTGGAAGATAGCTCTCATTTATAACTCTGCAGGTTTGTGAATTACAGTGCCCCTGAGCTCCTTTCTTCAACTCGCTTTCTTGTGAGCTGGCCGCAACACCGCAGGATTGCTTCAGGCCCTAGTTTGGTTCCGGCACGGCATGTTGAGCCTTTGGTTAATTCCTCTTCCTGGTGGGAAATGAGAGTTAAATTTGCCCGTCCAGACACCTCCACCTAGTCTCTCATTGGTTCTCCCTATTCCTGTTCATTTTCCACAGAAATTGCAAACTGGGCCAAACAGGAGGTTAAAGGCACCGACTCTCCAAGTGGTGAGAGTGTTAGTTAAGCGTCTGGAATGTTGAACCCGAGTACCAGGGGACGAAAACTGAGACACATTTGAACACGTTTCCCGATGACACCGTGGAACATACTCTGGGTTCCACATGCATGTTTTAGCTGAAGGAAGAATCCCTTAAACATGGAGAGTTGAGACCCATGGAATGGGTACCATGCAATATGACTTCAAAGGGTCTGCATTTGCTCACCGAACCTCACCAGTCCTATCACTGCTGCGTTTATGCCGCTGTACACACGCTTGATTCTCTTTCGGAGACATATAAATCCATAGGTTTTAAGATTCTTACTAGTCAGGTATATTCTTAGGCGTTTAATATGGGGTGTTGAGTCCACTTCGTTGAGCAAGGAGTAGCTCTTGTCTATTACATATTTGGATTATGGAACGGTATCTGTGCTAATTTCAATCTCTGGTTTTATGCAGCACCCCAACTCACCTTTCCCCTTAAGCAAGCATAAGTTGGTTTTCTACATTTGACACCCTGTTCTGTTTTGTAATTCAGTTCTTGTGTAGCCAAGTTTACATTCCGTGTATTAGTGATATCTTATGATGTTTCTTTTTCTGTGTGACTTATTTCACTTAGAATCATCGTACCTGAATCACTCATTATGCTGCTACGGGCCTGATGACATAGATTTCATTGCTGAGTGATATTGCATTGTACGTAAGTACCACAACTTCTTTATCCATTTTTCACTTTCTGCGATATTGAACTTGTACCGTAAACGAGGTTCTTGTAAACAGAGCCGTCCCAAACTTTGGGGTGGCTGTGTCTTTTTGATTTTAATTTCCCTAAGGTATAGGACCATAAGTGGAAGTGCCCTAGGCTCTGTTGCTTTGTTTTTTGGATGTTTCAGGAAACACCATACACTTCTCCAGAGTGGCTGCTGGCAATTTACATCCCGCCCATCAGCATAACAAGGCTCCCAGTTCTCCATGGCCTGTCCTGCCTTTCTGGATTTTACACTTTTTTCAGATGGCGCTTTTGACCGGGGGGCAGTGAGACTTCATTGTAGTGCAGATTTCCTTTGCAAGCTTGCTTGGTTGGCCAAAAAGTGCGTATGCGTTTTTGCCTGAATATATTCAGGAAAAAACGCATACGCCCTTTTTGACCAAGTGCATCATTGTGGACGTTCTGCCTCTTTTCCTATGCTTTAAATGCAATTCCAGTCTACCTCCTGAAATCGGTTTCCTGCAATTCTGCCCCGCTTTCAACTCCTCTTGGCAGCCTTACTTCAATATATTTTTGGAAGATAGCTGTCATTTATAACTCTGCAGGTTTGTGAATTACAGTGCCCCTGAGCTCCTTTCTTCAACTCGCTTTCTTGTGAGCTGGCCGCAACACCGCAGGATTGCTTCTGGCCCTAGTGTGGTTCCGGCATGGCACGCTGAACCTTTGGTTAATTCCTCTTCCTGGTGGGAAATGAGAGTTAAATTTGCCCGTCCGGACACCTCCAGCTAGTCTCTCATTGGTTCTCCCTATTCCTGTTCATGTTCCACAGAAATTGCAAACTGGGCCAAACAGGAGGTTAAAGGCACTGACTCTCCAAGTGGGGAGAGTGTTAGTAAAGCGTCTGGAATGTTGCACCCGATTACCAGGGGACGAAAACTGAGACACATTTGAACACGTTTCCCGATCACATGGTGGATCACACACTGGGTTCCACATGCATGTTTTAGCTGAAGGAAGAATCCCTTAAACATGGAGAGTTGAGACCCATGGAATGGGTACCATGCAATATGACTTCAAAGGGTCTGCATTTGCTCACCGAACCTCACCAATCCTATCACTGCTGCGTTTATGCCGCTGTACACACGCTTGATTCTCTTTCGGAGACATATAAATCCTTAGGTTTTAAGATTATTACTAGTCAGGTATACTCTTAGGCGTTTAATGTGGGGTGTTGAGTCCACTTCGTAGAGCAAGGAGTAGCTCTTGTCTTTTACATATTTGGCTTATGGAACGGTATCTGTGCTAATTTCAATCTCTGGTTTTATGCAGCACCCCAACTCACCTTTCCACTTAAGCAAGCATAAGTTGGTTTTGTACATTTGACACCCTGTTCTATTTTTTAATTCAGTTCCTGTGTAGCCAAGTTTACATTCCGTGTAGTAGTGATATCTTATGATGTTTCTTTTTCTGTGTGACTTATTTCACTTAGAATCATCGTACCTGAATCCACTCATTATGTTGCTACGGGCCTGATGACATAGATTTCATTGCTGAGTGATATTGCATTGTACGTAAATACCACAACTTCTTTATCCATTTTTCACTTTCTGTGATGTTGAACTTGTACCGTAAACGAGGTTCTTGTAAACAGAGCCGTCCCAAACTTTGGGGTGGCTGTGTCTTTTTGATTTTAATTTCCCTAAGGTATAGGACCATAAGTGGAAGTGCCCTAGGCTCTGTTGCTTTGTTTTTTGGATGTTTCAGGAAACACCATACACTTCTCCAGAGTGGCTGCTGGCAATTTACATCCCGCCCATCAGCACAACAAGGCTCCCAGTTCTCCTTGGCCTGTCCTGACTTTCTGGATTTTACACTTTTTTCAGATGGCCCTTTTGACCGGGGGGCAGTGAGACTTCATTGTAGTGCAGATTTCCTTTGCAAGCTTGCTTGGTTGGCCAAAAAGGGCGTATGCGTTTTTTCCTGAATATATTCAGGAAAAAACGCATACGCCCTTTTTGGCCAAGTGCATCATTGTGGACGTTCTGCCTCTTTTCCTATGCTTTACATGCAATTCCAGTCTACCTCCTGAAATCGGTTTCCTGCAATTCTGCCCCGCTTTCAACTCCTCTTGGCAGCCTTCCTTCAATATATTTTTGGACGATAGCTGTCATTTATAAACTCTGCAGGTTTGTGAATTACAGTGCCCCTGAGCTCCTTTCTTCAACTCGCTTTCTTGTGAGCTGGCCGAAACACCGCAGGATTGCTTCAGGCCCTAGTTTTGTTCTGGCATGGCATGTTGAGCTTTTGGTTAATTCCTCTTCCTGGTGGGAAATGAGAGTTAAATTTGCCCGTTCAGACACCTCCACCTAGTCCCTCATTGGTTCTCCGTATTCCTGTTCATTTTCCACAGAAATTGCAATCTGGGCCAAACAGGAGGTTAAAGGCACTGACTCTCCAAGTGGGGAGAGTGTTAGTAAAGCGTCTGGAATGTTGCACCCGAGTACCAGGGAACGAAAACTGAGACACATTTGAACACGTTTCCCGATCACACGGTGGATCATACTCTGGGTTCCACATGCATGTTTTAGCTGAAGGAAGAATCCCTTAAACCTGGAGAGTTGAGACCCATGGAATGGGTACCATGCAATATGACTTCAAAGAGTCTGCATTTGCTCACCGAACCTCACAAATCCTATCACTGCTGCGTATATGCCACTGTACACACGCTTGATTCTCTTTCGGAGACATATAAATCCATAGGTTTTAAGATTCTTACTAGTGAGGTAGATTCTTAGCCGTTTAATATGGGGTGTTGAGTCCACTTCGTTGAGCAAGGAGTAGCTCTTGTCTATTACATATTTGGATTATGGAACGGTATCTGTGCTAATTTCAATCTCTGGTTTTATGCCGCACCCCAAGTCAACTTTCCCCTTAAGCAAGCATAAGTTGGTTTTCTACATTTGACACCCTGTTCTGTTTTGTAATTCAGTTCCTGTGTAGCCAAGTTTACATTCCGTGTATTAGTGATATCTTATGATGTTTCTTTTTCTGTGTGACTTATTTCACTTACAATCATCGTACCTGAATCCACTCATTATGCTGCTACGGGCCTGATGACATAGATTTCATTGCTGAGTGATATTGCATTGTACGTAAGTACCACAACTTCTTTATCCATTTTTCGCTTTCTGTGATATTGAACTTGTACCGTAAACGAGGTTCTTGTAAACAGAGCCGGCCCAAACATTGGGGTGGCTGTGTCTTTTTGATTTTAATTTCCCTAAGCTATAGGACCATAAGTGGAAGTGCCTTAGGCTCTGTTGCTTTGTTTTTTTGATGTTTCAGGAAACACCATACACTTCTCCAGAGTGGCTGTTGGCAATTTACATGCCACCCATCAGCATAACAAGGCTCCCAGTTCTCCATGGCCTGTCCTGCCTTTCTGGATTTTACACTTTTTTCAGATAGCCCTTTTGACCAGGGGGCAGTGAGACTTCATTGTAGTGCAGATTTCCTTTGCAAGCTTGCTTGGTTGGCCAAAAAGGGCGTATGCGTTTTTTCCTGAATATATTCAGGAAAAAAAGGCATATGCACTTTTTGGCTAAGTGCATCATTGTGGACGTTCTGCCTCTTTTCCTATGCTTTAAATGCAATTCCAGTCTACCTCCTGAAATCGGTTTCCTGCAATTCTGCCCCGCTTTCAAGTCCTCTTGGCAGCCTTACTTCAGTATATTTTTGGACGATAGCTGTCATTTATAACTCTGCAGGTTTGTGAATTACAGTGCCCCTGAGCTCCTTTCTTCAACTCGCTTTCTTGTGAGCTGGCCGCAACACCGCAGGATTGCTTCAGGCCCTAATCTGGTTCCGGCATGGCTCGCTGAGCCTTTGGTTAATTCCTCTTCCTGGTGGGAAATGAGAGTTAAATTTGCCCGTCCAGACACCTCCAGCTAGTCTCTCATTGGTTCTCCCTATTCCTGTTCATCTTCCTCAGAAATTGCAAATGGGCCAAACAGGAGGTTAAAGGCACTGACTCTCCACGTCGGGAGAGTGTTAGTAAAGCGTCTGGAATGTTGCACCCGAGTACCAGGGGACGAGAACTGAGACATATTGGAACATGTCTCCCGACCACACGGTTGATCATACTCTGGGTTCCATGTGCATGTTTTACCTGAAGGCAGAATCCCTTAAACCTGGAGAGTTGAGTCCCGTGGAATGGGTACCATGCAATATGACTTCAAAGGGTCTTCATTTGCTCACCTAACCTCTCCAATCCTATCACTGCTACGTTTATGCCCCTGTACACACGCTTGATTTTCTTTCAGACACATAGCAATCCATAGGTTTTAAGATACTTACTAGTCAGGTACATTCTTAGGCGTTTAATATGGGGTGTTGAGTCCATTTCGTTGAGCAAGGAGTAGTTCTTGTCTATTCCATATTTGGCTTAAGGAACTTTATCTGTGCTCATTTCAATCTCTGGTTTGATGCAGCACCCCAACTCACCTTTCCCCTTAAGCAAGCATAAGTTGGTTTTCTAAATTTGAGACCCTGTTCTGTTTTGTAATCCAGTTCCTGTGTAGCCAAGTTTACATTCCGTGTATTAGTGATATCTTATGATGTTTCTTTTTCTGTGTGACTTATTTCAGTTAGAATCATCATACCTGAATCCACTCATTATGCTGCTACGGGCCTGATGACATAGATTTCATTGCTGAGTGATATTGCATTGTACGTATGTACCACAACTTCTTTATCCATTTTTCACTTTCTGCGATATTGAACTTGTACCGTAAACGAGGTTCTTGTAAACAGAGCCGTCCCAAACTTTGGGGTGGCTGTGTCTTTTTGATTTTAATTTCCCTAAGCTATAGGACCATAAGTGGAAGTGCCCTAGGCTCTGTTGCTTTGTTTTTTAGATGTTTCAGGAAACACCATACACCTCTCCCGAGTGGCTGTTGGCAATTTACATCCCGCCCATCAGCATAACAAGTCTCCCAGTTCTCCATGGCCTGTCCTGCCTTTCTGGATTTTACACTTTTTTCAGATGGCCCTTTTGACCGGGGGGAAGTGAGACTTCATTGTAGTGCAGATTTCCTTTGCAAGCTTGCTTGGTTGGCCAAAAAGGGCGTATGCGTTTTTTCCTGAATATATTCAGGAAAAAACGCATACGCCCTTTTTGGCCAAGTGCATCATTGTGGACGTTCTGCCTCTTTTCCTATGCTTTAAATGCAATTCCAGTCTACCTCCTGAAATCGGTTTCCTGCAATTCTGCCCCGCTTTCAAGTCCTCTTGGCAGCCTTACTTCAGTATATTTTTGGACGATAGCTGTCATTTATAACTCTGCAGGTTTGTGAATTACAGTGCCCCTGAGCTCCTTTCTTCAACTCGCTTTCTTGTGAGCTGGCCGCAACACCGCAGGATTGCTTCAGGCCCTAATCTGGTTCCGGCACGGCACGCTGAGCCTTTGGTTAATTCCTCATCCTGGTGGGAAATGAGAGTTAAATTTGCCCGTCCAGACACCTCCAGCTAGTCTCTCATTGGTTCTCCCTATTCCTGTTCATCTTCCGCAGAAATTGCAAACTGGGCCAAACAGGAGGTTAAAGGCACTGACTCTCCAAGTCGGGAGAGTGTTAGTAAAGCGTGTGGAATGTTGCACCCGAGTACCAGGGGACGAGAACTGAGACATATTGGAACACGTCTCCCGATCACACGGTTGATCATACTCTGGGTTCCACGTGCATGTTTTAGCTGAAGGAAGAATCCCTTAAACCTGGAGAGTTGAGACCCGTGGAATGGGTACCATGCAATATGACTTCAAAGGGTCTTCATTTGCTCACCGAACCTCTCCAATCCTATCACTGCTGCGTTTATGACCCTGTACACACGCTTGATTTTCTTTCAGAGACATAGCAATCCATAGGTTTTAAGATACTTACTAGTCAGGTACATTCTTAGGCGTTTAATATGGGGTGTTGAGTCCATTTCGTTGAGCGAGGAGTAGTTCTTGTCTATTCCATATTTGGCTTAAGGAACTTTATCTGTGTTCATTTAAATCTCTGGTTTTATGCAGCACCCCAACTCACCTTTCCCCTTAAGCAAGCATAAGTTGGTTTTCTAAATTTGAGACCCTGTTCTGTTTTGTAATCCAGTTCCTGTGTAGCCAAGTTTACATCCCGTGTATTAGTGATATCTTATGATGTTTCTTTTTCTGTGTGACTTATTTCAGTTAGAATCATCATACCTGAATCCACTCATTATGCTGCTATGGGCCTGATGACATAGATTTCATTGCTGAGTGATATTGCATTGTACGTAAGTACCACAACTTCTTTATCCATTTTTCACTTTCTGCGATATTGAACTTGTACCGTAAACGAGGTTCTTGTAAACAGAGCCGTCCCAAACTTTGGGGTGGCTGTGTCTTTTTGATTTTAATTTCCCTAAGCTATAGGACCATAAGTGGAAATGCCCTAGGCTCTGTTGCTTTGTTTTTTAGATGTTTCAGGAAACACCATACACCTCTCCGGAGTGGCTCTTGGCAATTTACATCCCGCCCATCAGCATAACAAGGCTCCCAGTTCTCCATGGCCTGTCCTGCCTTTCTGGATTTTACACTTTTTTCAGATGGCCCTTTTGACCGGGGGGAAGTGAGACTTCATTGTAGTGCAGATTTCCTTTGCAAGCTTGCTTGGTTGGCCAAAAAGGGCGTATGCGTTTTTTCCTGAATATATTCAGGAAAAAACGCATACGCCCTTTTTGGCCAAGTGCATCATTGTGGACGTTCTGCCTCTTTTCCTATGCTTTAAATGCAATTCCAGTCTACCTCCTGAAATCGGTTTCCTGCAATTCTGCCCCGCTTTCAAGTCCTCTTGGCAGCCTTACTTCAGTATATTTTTGGACGATAGCTGTCATTTATAACTCTGCAGGTTTGTGAATTACAGTGCCCCTGAGCTCCTTTCTTCAACTCGCTTTCTTGTGAGCTGGCCGCAACACCGCAGGATTGCTTCAGGCCCTAATCTGGTTCCGGCACGGCACGCTGAGCCT